>NC_134827.1:109921121-109995732 GCF_004210375.1 Tachypleus tridentatus
TAAAGTATATAAAACTTCAGTTGTCCCGGTCCTCACTTAGTGTATAAAGTATATAAAACTAGCAGTTGTCCAGGTCTCACTCACTTCACCAGTGTATAAAAGTATATAAAACCACAGTTGTCCCGGTCCTCACTTAGTGTATAAAGTATATAAAACTTCAGTTGTCCCGGTCCTCACTTAGTGTATAAAGTATATAAAAACTTCAGTTGTCCCGGTCCTCACTTAGTGTATAAAGTATATAAAACTTCAGTTGTCCCGTCACTTAGTCTACAGTTGTCACTTAGTGTATAAAGTATATAAAACCTTCAGTTGTCCCGGTCCTCACTTGTAGTGTATAAAAGTATATAAATATAAAACTTCAGTTGTCCCGGTCCTCACTTAGTGTATAAAGTATATAAAACTACAGTTGTCGGTCCTCACTTAGTGTATAAGTATATAAACCTTCAGTTGTCCCGGTCCTCACTTAGTGTATAAAGTATATAAAACCCAGTTGTCCCGGTCCTCACTTAGTGTATAAAGTATATAAAACTTCAGTTGTCCCGGTCCTCACTTAGTGTATAAAGTATATAAAACCACAGTTGTCCCGGTCCTCACTTAGTGTATAAAGTATATAAAACAACGGTCCCGGTCCTCACTTAGTGTATAAAGTATATAAAACTACAGTTGTCCGGTCCTCACTTAGTGTATAAAGTATATAAAACTTCAGTTGTCCCGGTCCTCACTTGGTGTACTAAAGTTGTATAAAACTTCCTTGTCCTGTCCCTCACTTAGTGTAAAGTATATAAAAACAACAGTTGCCTCGGTCCTCACTAGTGTGTATAAAGTATATAAAACTTCAGTTGTCCCGGTCACTTAGTGTATAAAGTATATAAAACTTCAGTTGTCCCGGTCCCTCACTTAGTGTATAAAGTATATAAAACTCCAGTTGTCCCGGTCCTCACTCTAGTGTATAAAGTATATAAACTTCAGTTGTCCCGGTCCTCACTTAGTGTATAAAGTATATAAAACTTCAGTTGTCCCTGTCCTCACTTAGTGTATAAAGTATATAAAACTTCAGTTGTCCCGGTCCTCACTTAGTGTATAAAGTATATAAAACAACAGTTGTCCCGGTCCTCACTTAGTGTATAAAGTATATAAAACTTCACTTGTCGATTTTTTTCAGTCATAAAGTATATAAAACTACAGTTGTCCCGGTCCTCACTTAGTGTATAAAGTATATAAAACTTCAGTTGTCCCGGTCCTCACTTAGTGTATAAAAGTATATAAAACTTCAGTTGTCCCGGTCCTCACTTGGTGTATAAAGTATATAAAACTTCAGTTGTCCCGGTCCTCACTTAGTGTCCCCACAGTTACTCGGTCCTCACTTAGTGTATAAAGTATATAAACTTCAGTTGTCCCGGTCCTCACTTAGTGTATAAAGTATATAAAACTTCAGTTGTCCCTGTCCTCACTTAGTGTATAAAGTATATAAAACCACAGTTGTCTCAGTCCTCATTATATAAAACCACAGTGTATAAAGTATATAAAACTACAGTTGTCCCGGTCCTCACTTAGTGTATAAAGTATATAAAACTTCAGTTGTTCCCTCGCAGTATTGTCTTCAGTTGGTCCGGTCCACTTAGTGTATAAAGTATAGTTGTCCCGGTCCTCACTTAGTGTATAAAAGTATATAAACTTCAGTTGTCCCGGTCCTCACTTAGTGTATAAAGTATATAAAACTTCAGTTGTCCTGGTCCTCACAGGTCCTCACTTAGTGTATAAAGTATATAAAAGTATATAAAACTTTGTCCCGGTCCTCGCTAGTTGTCCCGGTCCTCACTTAGTGTATAAAGTATATAAAACTTCAGTTGTTCTCGTCCTCACTTAGTGTATAGTATATAAAACTTCAGTTGTCCCGGTCCTCACTTAGTGTATAAAGTATATAAAACTTGTTGTCAGTTGTCCCCAGGTCCTCACTTAGTGTATAAAGTATATAAAACTTCAGTTGTCCCGGTCCTCACTTAGTGTATAAAGTATATAAAACTTCAGTTGTCCCGGTCCTCACTTAGTGTATAAAGTATATAAAACTACAGTTGTCCCGGTCCTCACTTAGTGTATAAAGTATATAAAACCTTCAGTTGTCCCGGTCCTCACTTAGTGTATAAAGTATATAAAACTTCAGTTGTCCCCTCACTTAGTGTATAAAGTATATAAAACTTCAGTTGTCCCGGTCCTCACTTAGTGTATAAAGTATATAAAGTTGTCCCGGTCCTCACTAAAGTATATAAAACCAGTTGTCCCGGTCCTCACTTAGTGTATAAAGTATATAAAACTTCAGTTGTCCCGGTCCTCACTTAGTGTATAAAGTATATAAACTACAGTTGTCCCGGTCTCACTTAGTGTATAAAGTATATAAAACAGTTGTCCTGGTCCTCACTTAGTGTATAAAGTATATAAAAGTTGTCTTCAGTGTTAAAGTCCCAGGTCCTCCTCACTTAGTGTATAAAGTATATAAAACTTCAGTTGTCCCGGTCCTCACTTAGTGTATAAAGGTATATAAAACTTCAGTTGTCCCGGTCCTCACTTAGTGTATAAAGTATATAAAACTTCAGTTGTCCCGGTCCTCACTTAGTGTATAAAGTATATAAAACTTCAGTTGTCCTCACTTAGGTCCTCACTTAGTTGTATCCTCACTTAGTGTATAAAGTATAAAACTTCAGTTGTCCCGGTCCTCACTTAGTGTATAAAGTATATAAAACTTCAGTTGTCCCGGTCCTCACTTAGTGTATAAAGTATATAAACTTCAGTTGTCCCGGTCCTCACTTAGTGTATAAAGTATATAAAACTCCTCACAGTTGTCCTTTCAGGTCCTCACTTAGTGTATAAAGTATATAAAACTTCAGTTGTCCCGGTCCTCACTTAGTGTATAAAGTATATAAAACTTCAGTTGTCCCGGTCCTCACTTAGTGTATAAAGTATATAAAACTTCAGTTGTCCCTAGTCCTCACTTAGTGTATAAAGTATATAAAACTACAGTTGTCCCGGTCCTCACTTAGTGTATAAAGTATATAAAACTACAGTTGTCCCGGTCCTCACTTAGTGTATAAAGTATATAAAACTTCAGTTGTCCCGGTCCTCACTTAGTGTATAAAGTATATAAAACTTCTTGTCCCGGTCCTCACAGTTGTCCTACAGGTCCTCACTTAGTGTATAAAGTATATAAAACTCAGTTGTCCCGGTCCTCACTTAGTGTATAAAGTATATAAAACTTCAGTTGTCCCGGTCCTCACTTCAGTTGTGTATAAAGTATATAAAACTTCAGTTGTCCCGGTCCTCACTTAGTGTATAAAAGTATATAAAACTTCAGTTGTCCCGGTCCTCACTTAGTGTATAAAGTATATAAAACCACAGTTGCCTCAGTCCTCACTTAGTGTATAAAGTATATAAAACTACAGTTGTCCCGGTCCTCACTTAGTGTATAAAGTATATAAAACTTCAGTTGTCCCGGTCCTCACTTAGTGTATAAAGTATATAAAACTTCAGTTGTCCCGGTCCTCACTTAGTGTATAAAGTATATAAAACCACAGTTGTCCTCAGTCCTCACTTAGTGTATAAAGTATATAAAACTACAGTTGTCCCGGTCCTCACTTAGTGTATAAAGTATATAAAACTTCAGTTGTCCCGGTCCTCACTTAGTGTATAAAGTATATAAAACTTCAGTTGTCCCGGTCCTCACTTAGTGTATAAAGTATATAAAACTTCAGTTGTCCCGGTCCTCACTTAGTGTATAAAGTATATAAAACTACAGTTGTCCCGGTCCTCACTTAGTGTATAAAGTATATAAAACTTCAGTTGTCCCGGTCCTCACTTAGTGTATAAAGTATATAAAACTACAGTTGTCCCGGTCCTCACTTAGTGTATAAAGTATATAAAACTTCAGTTGTCCCGGTCCTCACTTAGTGTATAAAGTATATAAAACTACAGTTGTCAGTTGTCCCGGTCCTCACTTAGTGTATAAAGTATATAAAACTTCAGTTGTCCCGGTCCTCACTTAGTGTATAAAGTATATAAAACTACAGTTGTCCCGGTCCTCACTTAGTGTATAAAGTATATAAAACTACAGTTGTCCCGGTCCTCACTTAGTGTATAAAGTATATAAAACTTCAGTTGTCCCGGTCCTCACTTAGTGTATAAAGTATATAAAACTTCAGTTGTCCCGTTCCTCACTTAGTGTATAAAGTATATAAAACTTCAGTTGTCCCGGTCCTCACTTAGTGTATAAAGTATATAAAACCACAGTTGTCCCAGTCCTCATTAAGTGTATAAAGTATATAAAACTTCAGTTGTCCCGGTCCTCACTTAGTGTATAAAGTATATAAAACTTCAGTTGTCCCGGTCCTCACTTAGTGTATAAAGTATATAAAACTACAGTTGTCCCGGTCCTCACTTAGTGTATAAAGTATATAAAACTCCAGTTGTCCCGGTCCTCACTTAGTGTATAAAGTATATAAAACTTCAGTTGTCCCGGTCCTCACTTAGTGTATAAAGTATATAAAACTTCAGTTGTCCCGGTCCTCACTTAGTGTATAAAGTATATAAAACCACAGTTGTCCCGGTCCTCACTTATAAAACTTCAGTTGTATAAAGTATATAAAACTTCAGTTGTCCCGGTCCTCACTTAGTGTATAAAGTATATAAAACTACAGTTGTCCCGGTCCTCACTTAGTGTATAAAGTATATAAAACTACAGTTGTCCTGGTCCTCACTTAGTGTATAAAGTATATAAAACCACAGTTGTCCTCGGTCCTCACTTAGTGTATAAAGTATATAAAACTACAGTTGTCCCGGTCCTCACTTAGTGTATAAAGTATATAAAACTTCAGTTGTCCCGGTCCTCACTTAGTGTATAAAGTATATAAAACTACAGTTGTCCCGGTCCTCACTTAGTGTATAAAGTATATAAAACCACAGTTGTCCTCAGTCCTCACTTAGTGTATAAAGTATATAAAACTACAGTTGTCCCGGTCCTCACTTAGTGTATAAAGTATATAAAACTACAGTTGTCCCGGTCCTCACTTAGTGTATAAAGTATATAAAACTTCAGTTGTCCCGGTCCTCACTTAGTGTATAAAGTATATAAAACTTCAGTTGTCCCGGTCCTCACTTAGTGTATAAAGTATATAAAACTACAGTTGTCCCGGTCCTCACTTAGTGTATAAAGTATATAAAACTTCAGTTGTCCCGGTCCTCACTTAGTGTATAAAGTATATAAAACTTCAGTTGTCCCGGTCCTCACTTAGTGTATAAAGTATATAAAACTTCAGTTGCCCCGGTCCTCACTTAGTGTATAAAGTATATAAAACTTCAGTTGTCCCGGTCCTCACTTAGTGTATAAAGTATATAAAACTCCAGTTGTCCCGGTCCTCACTTAGTGTATAAAGTATATAAAACTTCAGTTGTCCCGGTCCTCACTTAGTGTATAAAGTATATGAAACTCCAGTTGTCCCGGTCCTCACTTAGTGTATAAAGTATATAAACTTCAGTTGTCCCGGTCCTCATATAAAACTTCAGTTGTCCCGGTCCTCACTTAGTGTATAAAGTATATAAACCTTCAGTTGTCCCGGTCCTCACTTAGTGTATAAAGTATATAAAACTTCAGTTGTCCCGGTCCTCACTTAGTGTATAAAGTATATAAAACTTCAGTTGCCCCGGTCCTCACTTAGTGTATAAAGTATATAAACCTTCAGTTGTCCCGGTCCTCACTTAGTGTATAAAGTATATAAAATTACAGTTGTTTCGGTCCTCACTTAGTGTATAAAGTATATAAAACTTCAGTTGTCCCGGTCCTCACTTAGTGTATAAAGTATATAAAACAACAGTTGTCCCGGTCCTCACTTAGTGTATAAAGTATATAAAACTTCAGTTGTCCCGGTCCTCACTTAGTGTATAAAGTATATAAAACTTCAGTTGTCCCGGTCCTCACTTAGTGTATAAAGTATATAAAACTTCAGTTGTCCCGGTCCTCACTTAGTGTATAAAGTATATAAAACAACAGTTGTCCCGGTCCTCACTTAGTGTATAAAGTATATAAAACTTCAGTTGTCCCGGTCCTCACTTAGTGTATAAAGTATATAAAACTTCAGTTGTCCCGGTCCTCACTTAGTGTATAAAGTATATAAAACTTCAGTTGTCCCGGTCCTCACTTAGGTCCTCACTTAGTGTATAAAGTATATAAAACTTCAGTTGTCCCGGTCCTCACTTAGTGTATAAAGTATATAAAACTTCAGTTGTCCCGTTCCTCACTTAGTGTATAAAGTATATAAAACCGGTCCTCACTCACTTAGTGTATAAAGTATATAAACCTTCAGTTGCCCGGTCCTCACTTAGTGTGTATAAAAACTACAGTATATAAAACTACAGTTGTCCCGGTCCTCACTTAGTGTATAAAGTATATAAACCTTCAGTTGTCCCGGTCCTCACTTAGTGTATAAAGTATATAAAACTTCAGTTGTCCCGGTCCTCACTTAGTGTATAAAGTATATAGTTGTCCCGGTCCTCACTTAGTGTATAGTATATAAAACTACAGTTGTCCCGGTCCTCACTTAGTGTATAAAGTATATAAAACCACAGTTGTCCCGGTCCTCACTTAGTGTATAAAGTATATAAAACTTCAGTTGTCCCGGTCCTCACTTAGTGTATAAAGTATATAAAACCACAGTTGTCCTTAGGTCCTCACTTAGTGTATGAAGTATATAAAACTACAGTTGTCCCGGTCCTCACTTAGTGTATAAAGTATATAAAACTTCAGTTGTCCCGGTCCTCACTTAGTGTATAAAGTATATAAAACTACAGTTGTCCCGGTCCTCACTTAGTGTATAAAGTATATAAAACCACAGTTGCCTCAGTCCTCACTTAGTGTATAAAGTATATAAAACTACAGTTGCCTCCCGGTCCTCACTTAGTGTATGAAGTATATAAAACTACAGTTGCCTCAGTCCTCACTTAGTGTATGAAGTATATAAAACTACAGTTGTCCCGGTCCTCACTTAGTGTATAAAGTATATAAAACTACAGTTGTCCCGGTCCTCACTTACTGTATAAAGTATATAAAACTTCAGTTGTCCCGGTCCTCACTTAGTGTATAAAGTATATAAAACTTCAGTTGTCCCGGTCCTCACTTAGTGTATAAAGTATATAAAACTACAGTTGTCCCGGTCCTCACTTAGTGTATAAAGTATATAAAACTTCAGTTGTCCCGGTCCTCACTTAGTGTATAAAGTATATAAAACTTCAGTTGTCCCGGTCCTCACTTAGTGTATAAAGTATATAAAACTTCAGTTGCCCCGGTCCTCACTTAGTGTATAAAGTATATAAAACTTTAGTTGTCCCGGTCCTCACTTAGTGTAGAAAGTATATGAAACTCCAGTTGTCCCGGTCCTCACTTAGTGTATAAAGTATATAAAACTTCAGTTGTCCCGGTCCTCACTTAGTGTAGAAAGTATATGAAACTCCAGTTGTCCCGGTCCTCACTTAGTGTATAAAGTATATAAAACTTCAGTTGTCCCGGTCCTCACTTAGTGTATAAAGTATATAAACCTTCAGTTGTCCCGGTTTTCACTTAGTGTACAAAGTATATAAAACTTCAGTTGTCCCGGTCCTCACTTAGTGTACAAAGTATATAAAACTTCAGTTGCCCAGTTGTCCCGGTCCTCACTTAGTGTATAAAGTATATAAACCTTCAGTTGTCCCGGTCCTCACTTAGTGTATAAAGTATATAAAATTAGAGTTGTCCCGGTCCTCACTTAGTGTATAAAGTATATAAAACTTCAGTTGTCCCGGTCCTCACTTAGTGTATAAAGTATATAAAACAACAGTTGTCCCGGTCCTCACTTAGTGTATAAAGTATATAAAACTTCAGTTGTCCCGGTCCTCACTTAGTGTATAAAGTATATAAAACTTCAGTTGTCCCGGTCCTCACTTAGTGTATAAAGTATATAAAACTTCAGTTGTCCCGGTCCTCACTTAGTGTATAAAGTATATAAAACAACAGTTGTCCCGGTCCTCACTTAGTGTATAAAGTATATAAAACTTCAGTTGTCCCGGTCCTCACTTAGTGTATAAAGTATATAAAACTTCATATATAAAACTTCAGTTGTTCCGGTCCTCACTTAGTGTATAAAGTATATAAAACTTGAGTTGCCCCGGTCCTCACTTAGTGTATAAAGTATATAAAACTTCAGTTGTCCCGGTCCTCACTTAGTGTATAAAGTATATAAACCTTCAGTTGCCCCGGTCCTCACTTAGTGTATAAAGTATATAAACCTTCAGTTGCCCCGGTCCTCACTTAGTGTATAAAGTATATAAAACTACAGTTGTCCCGGTCCTCACTTAGTGTATAAAGTATATAAACCTTCAGTTGTCCCGGTCCTCACTTAGTGTATAAAGTATATAAAACTACAGTTGTCCCGGTCCTCACTTAGTGTATAAAGTATATAAACCTTCAGTTGTCCCGGTCCTCACTTAGTGTATAAAGTATATAAAACTTCAGTTGTCCCGGTCCTCACTTAGTGTATAAAGTATATAAAACTACAGTTGTCCCGGTCCTCACTTAGTGTATAAAGTATATAAAACTTCAGTTGTCCCGGTCCTCACTTAGTGTATAAAGTATATAAAACTTCAGTTGTCCCGGTCCTCACTTAGTGTATAAAGTATATAAAACAACAGTTGTCCCGGTCCTCACTTAGTGTATAAAGTATATAAAACTTCAGTTGTTCCGGTCCTCACTTAGTGTATAAAGTATATAAAACTACAGTTGTCCCGGTGGTCCTCACTTAGTGTATAAAGTATATAAAACTCCAGTTGTCCCGGTCCTCACTTAGTGTATAAAGTATATAAAACTTCAGTTGTCCCGTTCCTCACTACTTAGTGTATAAAGTATATAAAACTTCAGTTGTCCCGGTCCTCACTTAGTGTATAAAGTATATAAAACTACAGTTGTCCCGGTCCTCACTTAGTGTATGAAGTATATAAAACTACAGTTGTCCCGGTCCTCACTTAGTGTATAAAGTATATAAAACCACAGTTGTCCCGGTCCTCACTTAGTGTATAAAGTATATAAAACTACTACAGTTGTCCCGGTCCTCACTTAGTGTATAAAGTATATAAAACTTCAGTTGTCCCGGTCCTCACTTAGTGTATAAAGTATATAAAACTTCAGTTGTCCCGGTCCTCACTTAGTGTATAAAGTATATAAAACCACAGTTGTCCCGGTCCTCACTTAGTCCTCACTTAGTGTATAAAGTATATAAAACTACAGTTGTCCCGGTCCTCACTTAGTGTATAAAGTATATAAAACTACAGTTGTCCCGGTCCTCATTTAGTGTATAAAGTATATAAAACTTCAGTTGTCCCGGTCCTCACTTAGTGTATAAAGTATATAAAACTTCAGTTGTCCCGGTCCTCACTTAGTGTATAAAGTATATAAAACTACAGTTGTCCCGGTCCTCACTTAGTGTATAAAGTATATAAAACTTCAGTTGTCCCGGTCCTCACTTAGTGTATAAAGTATATAAAACTTCAGTTGTCCCGGTCCTCACTTAGTGTATAAAGTATATAAAACTTCAGTTGTCCCGGTCCTCACTTAGTGTATAAAGTATATAAAACTTCCTCACTTAGTTGTCCCGGTCCCTCACTTAGTGTATAAAGTATATAAAACTCCCAGTTGTCCCGGTCCTCACTTAGTGTATAAAGTATATAAAACTTCAGTTGTCCCGGTCCTCACTTAGTGTATAAAGTATATAAAACTCCAGTTGTCCCGGTCCTCACTTAGTGTATAAAGTATATAAAACTTCAGTTGTCCCGGTCCTCACTTAGTGTATAAAGTATATAAAACCTTCAGTTGTCCCGGTCCTCACTTAGTGTATAAAGTATATAAAACTTCAGTTGTCCCGGTCCTCACTTAGTGTATAAAGTATATAAAACTTCAGTTGTCCCGGTCCTCACTTAGTGTATAAAGTATATAAAACTTCAGTTGTCCCGGTCCTCACTTAGTGTATAAAGTATATAAAAACTAGAGTTGTCCCGGTCCTCACTTAGTGTATAAAGTATATAAAACTTCAGTTGTCCTGGTCCTCACTTAGTGTATAAAGTATATAAAACAGTTGTCCCGGTCCTCACTTAGTGTATAAAGTATATAAAACTTCAGTTGTCCCGGTCCTCACTTAGTGTATAAAGTATATAAAACTTCAGTTGTCCCGGTCCTCACTTAGTGTATAAAGTATATAAAACTTCAGTTGTCCCGGTCCTCACTTAGTGTATAAAGTATATAAAACTTCAGTTGTCCCGGTCCTCACTTAGTGTATAAAGTATATAAAACTTCAGTTGTCCCGGTCCTCACTTAGTGTATAAAGTATATAAACCTTCAGTTGCCCCGGTCCTCACTTAGTGTATAAAGTATATAAAACTCCAGTTGTCCCGGTCCTCACTTAGTGTATAAAGTATATAAAACTCCAGTTGCCCCGGTCCTCACTTAGTGTATAAAGTATTTGAAACTTCAGTTGGCCCGGTCCTCACTTAGTGTATAAAGTATATAAAACTTCAGTTGTCCCGGTCCTCACTTAGTGTATAAAGTATATAAAACTACAGTTGCCCCGGTCCTCATTTAGTGTATAAAGTATATAAAACTACAGTTGCCCCGGTCCTCACTTAGTGTATAAAGTATATAAAACTACAGTTGTCCCGGTCCTCACTTAGTGTATAAATTATATAGAACTACAGTTGCTCCGGTCCTCATTTAGTGTATAAAGTATATAAAACTACAGTTGTCCCGGTCCTCACTTAGTGTATAAAATTGTTAAGGTTTTCGACTTTCTTCTAGGTACTTAGTCCAAGTGGGATGCCTAATGGAACTACATAGATATCCAATGGACACTCAACATTGTAACTTCAGATGTCTTTAAGTAAGTTGACTATATTATGATTTATTTCACCTCTTAATTAGACATTAGAAGTTACATGTCACCCTAAAGAAGTGGCCATCATTTCGTTTGTGAGCTATCCAGGTTAAAAATATATAAAATTTTATATTGTATTTTGGTCATCTCTAGTGCATCCTGTAGGGATTTAGACATTTTGATAACAAAGTTGAAACAGAAACTGTTCTTGTCCTACTAATCCTCGTGAAGTTCCAATGGCGAAACGTTGGACGAAAGAAAAAAAATTGTCTTATAAACATGTAGTGTATAATTTCTTTCTGACTACCAACATATAAGAATATTCTTTGATAGATTGTTTAAACAGAGTATTCATGATGAACTGCGATGGACATTCGAAACGTCATCCTCAGCACTTGTGTCTCTCTAACAGTTGGTATTATTACGCCATCGATGTCTAAAGCAGACGACGGTTAAAATGTTTTTATTGTGTTCATTATAAAGTTACAAAATATTAACAAAGGAAACATTTCTATCTCTCCTGTGTTCGTTCAGTTTTACTGATGTAATGATCGGTTTATTGTTGTGTATCAGAGAGTTTCCATACCACCAGTAAAATAGCACCTGGCGATAGATAGGGTATCTTTTCACAATATTTATTTGAGCACCGTACCCACTATGTTCAACCTTTAATATATCTTACATATTTCAACGTAGTGTATTGTGTGTTATAGCGAAGTGTAATATGATTATACTGCTGCTAAGTCGTTCAACAAACCTTAAGTCTTCGAAGATACATAACGCTCTGAACTAGTGTTATAGTTTACACGAGCAGGGCGTGCTCCATAATTTGTTTTAATTTTACGAACATTATTAATCAGAATGTTTAATATGTCTGTTGTTGTTTTATATTTTCATCACTTTGTTTTATTATGAAGATTACTTGGCGTTGTTAGCTTACTACATAAATTTAAGACCACCCCAAGCGTCCTAAGCTGGCCATATCTTGTGAAATATTAATGTGTTTACGGCCGAAAACACCGCTAATAACGACTGTACTCAACCAATAGAACAGAGCTTTATAATCCTGATAGGTAACAACCTAAACACGGTGTATTTAATTAGGTCTAATTGTTACAGTGTTGACTTTTACTTTTGACCTAAGTAATTAGCTTGTTCTGACAGCAAGTTAATATTAAAAGTGTCGTGTCGTATAATATAATATAATACCACAGTTTACTACGAAATTAGTCAATTACAGACTCACAGACATTTTTATTATACTATCAGATACATATCTTTTATCTCGAGGCTTGCTTCCACGAAACGTTAACCATAAAGACTGCCTCTTTGTTTTACGTTCACTATGTAATAGTGCGTTAAGCCCGAGGGCTTATAATGATAAAAATCGGGTTTCGATACCCGTGATGGGTAACTCATATAATGTTTGTTGTTGTTTTTTGTCAAAATTAAAATAATACACATCTTTACCTCCCGAAATAACGTCTGTGTGTAACTAGGTACTTTATAAAACAATAACAGTAACATATTCAGATTACATCTGCTGAGTCCATCGAGGGTACTCGAACCCTGCGTTGTGAGTCTGTAGACTTATGGTCATCCCGGCGAATAACAAGTTGAGGTGCGAGTTAATTAGGGACAGCAGTTGTAACCAGACTGTGAATATAGTTTTGGAGATGTATTACTTGCTTGAAGAATGTATATCGATATGTCATGGTGTTCTGTGTGTTTCTTACAGCAAAGCTACATCGGGCTATCTGCCAACTTTTAAAATAACAGTAAAGGACTATTTATGTAAGTTCCAACGTTTCGTTCGTTTTACCCAGTCAAGCAAAATATTGATGTTCTTCTATTTAGTTAATTAATTTAAAACTTTGATTAATTATATAAGCTTGAAATTTCAGTGAAGTTAGGACTAACTGTTACAAAGTTTAACATGGATTAAAACCACCCCTACTAATCAGAATTTACCTTCAATATTTATAATTTGAACGCGTAAGTTTAACACGCTAAATACATCAATAAGACTGACATATGTTCCGGGTTCGGCTACTAGTTTTGTAATTACTCTATCTGTCTGACAGAAATGTCACTAACAGCAAACTTGTTCTCTCTACTCATACAGAGACACCTACTGTTGTCATAACTCGAAGCAATATTTACATTGTGAACACGTAAACAAGCTGAAATTAATACACTTTTAATTGTTGACACGTAGACACGCTGAAATTAATACACGTTTTATTGTTGACACGTAGACACGCTGAAATTAATACACGTTTTATTGTTGACACGTAGACACGCTGAAATTAATACACGTTTTATTGTTGACACGTAGACACGCTGAAATTAATACACGTTTTATTGTTGACACGTAGACACGCTGAAATTAATACACGTTTTATTGTTGACATGTAAACTCACTGAAATTAATACACCTTTAATTGTTGACACGTAGACACGCTGAAATTAATACACGTTTTATTGTTGACACGTAGACACGCTGAAATTAATACACGTTTTATTGTTGACATGTAAACTCACTGAAATTAATACACGTTTTATTGTTGACACGTAGACTCACTGAAATTAATACACGTTTTATTGTTGACACGTAGACTCACTGAAATTAATACACGTTTTATTGTTGACACGTAGACTCACTGAAATTAATACACGTTTTATTGTTGACACGTAGACTCACTGAAATTAATACACGTTTTATTGTTGACACGTAGACTCACTGAAATTAATACACGTTTTATTGTTGACACGTAGACTCACTGAAATTAATACACGTTTTATTGTTGACACGTAGACTCACTGAAATTAATACGTTTTATTGTTGACACGTAGACTCACTGAAATTAATACACGTTTTATTGTTTTTTTCCTAGTCCACAACAAGTATGGTTTGGTGTATTCCACCTAAAACGTTTATAAGAATACTAAATAAGATATGTAATACGGGTATTGAACTGTATATACGATACCCCATAAGTAATACGGGTATTGAACTGTATATTTCCTTTTCTTATATTTTATATACGGTAAAAGACATGGTGATTCTGGTGTGAATGATATTATTATTACCCTTTATGTAGCCTCCTGGTGCTCTCTTGACACATGAACTCAAGACAGAACCACGTGACATGAAACCACACAACCCTCCACGATAGCGGAAATTCAACACAAGAGACTGACCAGTGACAACAGGTATCTAAACACAAGCGACTGAGACTGACCAGTGACAACAGGTATCTAAACACATGCGACTGAGACTGACCAGTGACAACAGGTAACTGAACACAAGCGATTGAGACTGACCAGTGACAATAGGTAACTAAACACTAGTAAGTCATCCGCGTACCCTAACTGGTTCTTTATTGTAAAGACCCGAACACGTGGACATGAAACGTCGTGGTTGATGTCAGGCGCAAAGATGTAAGCTGTCTGTGTTCTGGCTGTCACAGGTATCGAAACCAGGATGTTCGTGCCTGTAGACTTAACATTGAACAAATAGTTAGCAGTATCAAATAAAAACGAACATGCCAAGTGACCAATCTTTCCTTCTGAGTACAGGTGTAAGAAAGAACACATTTTAATTGTGGTTCTCTTAGCACTAGATGGCAGGTGTAAGAAAGGACACATTTTAATTGTGGTTCTCTTTGCACTAGATGGCAGGTGTAAGAAAGAACACATTTTAATTGTGGTTCTCTTAGCACTGGAATTATTCCTTCTTTTTTTTAACTAGTTGCTTCCCCAGATTTTAAAGTCGCCCTACACTGGATGGGGGAAGATGATAGTCCCTACAAAACCCTCGCAGGAAGTATTTTGCTGTTCCAAAAAATACGACCCCTCAAATTTGTTATGCTTCCACCAGTAGCGAAAAAATCCAAGGATATGTGGAGCACTGGTGAGTATGAACATCCAAACGTGTCAGTAAAGCTAAATTAATTCCGCATTATCATAAGGTCATTTTAACAACCAATTACAGTTGGGAAAGAAGACAGTATTTCTCTGTTGACAACAGATCCAAAACTTACTAAATCTAATTATCTGTAACTCATGTGTAGAATACGTTTTGTTTTTTTACCAGTTTTATTACCATAGACTCTTTTACTAGAGGATTTGAAATAAAGTAAGACAAGCACGTCTGTTCCAGAAATAAACACTGGATGTTAAGTAAGAGTTTGTGATTTATTTCTGAAATACAAGAAAAAAACAACCAAAATTATACAACTGTGATGTGCAACAACTAAAGTGTTCTGGTAACTCACGTGTCAGGTACACAACAACTAAAGTGTTCTGGTAACTCACGTGTCAGGTACACAACAACTAAAGTGTTCTGGTAAATCACGTGTCAGGTACACAACAACTAAAGTGTTCTGGTAAATCACGTGTCAGGTACACAACAACTAAAGTGTTCTGGTAAATCACGTGTCAGGTACACAACAACTAAAGTGTTCTGGTAAATCACGTGTCAGGTATAAAACAACTAAAGTGTTCTGGTAACTCACGTGTCAGGTACACAACAACTAAAGTGTTCTGGTAACTCACGTGTCAGGTACACAACAACTAAACTATTCTGGTAAATCACGTGTCAGGTACACAACAACTAAAGTGTTCTGGTAAATCACGTGTCAGGTACACAACAACTAAAGTGTTCTGGTAACTCACGTGTCAGGTACACAACAACTAAAGTGTTCTGGTAACTCACGTGTCAGGTACACAACAACTAAACTATTTTGGTAAATCACGTGTCAGGTACACAACAACTAAAGTGTTCTGGTAACTCACGTGTCAGGTACACAACAACTAAAGTGTTCTGGTAAATCACGTGTTAGATACACAACAACTAAACTATTCTGGTAAATCACGTGTCAGGTACACAACAACTAAACTATTCTGGTAAATCACGTGTCAGGTACACAACAACTAAAGTGTTCTGGTAAATCACGTGTCAGGTATAAAACAACTAAAGTGTTCTGGTAAATCACGTGTCAGATACACAACAACTAAAGTGTTCTGGTAACTCACGTGTCAGATACACAACAACTAAAGTGTTCTGGTAACTCACGTGTCAGGTACACAACAACTAAACTATTCTGGTAAATCACGTGTCAGGTACACAACAACTAAAGTGTTCTGGTAACTCACGTGTCAGGTACACAACAACGAAAGTGTTCTGGTAAATCACGTGTCAGGTACACAACAACTAAAGTGTTCTGGTAAATCACGTGTCAGGTATACAACAACTAAAGTGTTCTGGTAACTCACGTGTCAGGTACACAACAACTAAAGTGTTCTGGTAAATCACGTGTCAGGTACACAACAACTAAAGTGTTCTGGTAAATCACGTGTCAGGTACACAACAACTAAAGTGTTCTGGTAAATCACGTGTCAGGTACACAACAACTAAAGTGTTCTGGTAACTCACGTGTCAGGTACACAACAACTAAAGTGTTCTGGTAAATCACGTGTCAGATACACAACAACTAAAGTGTTCTGGTAACTCACGTGTCAGGTACACAACAACTAAAGTGTTCTGGTAACTCACGTGTCAGGTACACAACAACTAAACTGTTCTGGTAAATCACGTGTCAGGTACACAACAACTAAAGTGTTCTGGTAAATCACGTGTCAGGTACACAACAACTAAAGTGTTCTGGTAAATCACGTGTCAGGTACACAACAACTAAAGTGTTCTGGTAAATCACGTGTCAGGTACACAACAACTAAAGTGTTCTGGTAAATCACGTGTCAGGTACACAACAACTAAACTATTCTGGTAAATCACGTGTCAGGTACACAACAACTAAAGTGTTCTGGTAAATCACGTGTCAGGTACACAACAACTAAAGTGTTCTGGTAAATCACGTGTCAGGTATAAAACAACTAAAGTGTTCTGGTAACTCACGTGTCAGGTACACAACAACTAAAGTGTTCTGGTAAATCACGTGTCAGGTACACAACAACTAAACTATTCTGGTAAATCACGTGTCAGGTACACAACAACTAAAGTGTTCTGGTAAATCACGTGTCAGGTACACAACAACTAAAGTGTTCTGGTAAATCACGTGTCAGATACACAACAACTAAAGTGTTCTGGTAACTCACGTGTCAGGTACACAACAACTAAAGTGTTCTGGTAACTCACGTGTCAGGTACACAACAACTAAAGTGTTCTGGTAAATCACGTGTCAGGTACACAACAACTAAACTATTCTGGTAAATCACGTGTCAGGTACACAACAACTAAAGTGTTCTGGTAAATCACGTGTCAGATACACAACAACTAAAGTGTTCTGGTAACTCACGTGTCAGGTACACAACAACTAAACTATTCTGGTAAATCACGTGTCAGGTACACAACAACTAAAGTGTTCTGGTAAATCACGTGTCAGGTACACAACAACTAAAGTGTTCTGGTAAATCACGTGTCAGGTATAAAACAACTAAAGTGTTCTGGTAAATCACGTGTCAGGTACACAACAACTAAAGTGTTCTGGTAAATCACGTGTCAGGTACACAACAACTAAACTATTCTGGTAACTCACGTGTCAGGTACACAACAACTAAACTATTCTGGTAAATCACGTGTCAGGTATAAAACAACTAAAGTGTTCTGGTAAATCACGTGTCAGGTACACAACAACTAAAGTGTTCTGGTAAATCACGTGTCAGGTACACAACAACTAAACTATTCTGGTAACTCACGTGTCAGGTACACAACAACTAAACTATTCTGGTAAATCACGTGTCAGGTATAAAACAACTAAAGTGCTCTGGTAAATCACGTGTCAGGTACACAACAACTAAAGTGTTCTGGTAAATCACGTGTCAGGTACACAACAACTAAACTATTCTGGTAACTCACGTGTCAGGTACACAACAACTAAACTATTCTGGTAAATCACGTGTCAGGTATAAAACAACTAAAGTGTTCTGGTAAATCACGTGTCAGGTACACAACAACTAAAGTGTTCTGGTAAATCACGTGTCAGGTACACAACAACTAAACTATTCTGGTAACTCACGTGTCAGGTACACAACAACTAAACTATTCTGGTAAATCACGTGTCAGGTATAAAACAACTAAAGTGTTCTGGTAAATCACGTGTCAGGTATAAAACAACTAAAGTGTTCTGGTAACTCACGTGTCAGGTACACAACAACTAAAGTGTTCTGGTAAATCACGTGTCAGGTACACAACAACTAAAGTGTTCTGGTAAATCACGTGTCAGGTACACAACAACTAAACTATTCTGGTAAATCACGTGTCAGGTACACAACAACTAAAGTGTTCTGGTAAATCACGTGTCAGGTATAAAACAACTAAAGTGTTCTGGTAAATCACGTGTCAGGTACACAACAACTAAAGTGTTCTGGTAAATCACGTGTCAGGTACACAACAACTAAAGTGTTCTGGTAAATCACGTGTCAGGTACACAACAACTAAAGTGTTCTGGTAAATCACGTGTCAGGTACACAACAACTAAACTATTCTGGTAACTCACGTGTCAGGTACACAACAACTAAACTATTCTGGTAAATCACGTGTCAGGTATAAAACAACTAAAGTGTTCTGGTAAATCACGTGTCAGGTACACAACAACTAAAGTGTTCTGGTAAATCACGTGTCAGGTACACAACAACTAAACTATTCTGGTAACTCACGTGTCAGGTACACAACAACTAAACTATTCTGGTAAATCACGTGTCAGGTATAAAACAACTAAAGTGTTCTGGTAAATCACGTGTCAGGTATAAAACAACTAAAGTGTTCTGGTAACTCACGTGTCAGGTACACAACAACTAAAGTGTTCTGGTAACTCACGTGTCAGGTACACAACAACGAAAGTGTTCTGGTAACTCACGTGTCAGGTACACAACAACTAAAGTGTTCTGGTAAATCACGTGTCAGGTACACAACAACTAAAGTGTTCTGGTAAATCACGTGTCAGGTACACAACAACTAAAGTGTTCTGGTAACTCACGTGTCAGGTACACAACAACTAAAGTGTTCTGGTAAATCACGTGTCAGGTACACAACAACTAAAGTGTTCTGGTAAATCACGTGTCAGATACACAACAACTAAAGTGTTCTGGTAACTCACGTGTCAGGTACACAACAACTAAACTATTCTGGTAAATCACGTGTCAGGTACACAACAACTAAAGTGTTCTGGTAAATCACGTGTCAGGTACACAACAACTAAACTATTCTGGTAAATCACGTGTCAGGTATAAAACAACTAAAGTGTTCTGGTAAATCACGTGTCAGGTACACAACAACTAAAGTGTTCTGGTAAATCACGTGTCAGATACACAACAACTAAAGTGTTCTGGTAACTCACGTGTCAGGTACACAACAACTAAACTATTCTGGTAAATCACGTGTCAGGTACACAACAACTAAAGTGTTCTGGTAAATCACGTGTCAGGTACACAACAACTAAAGTATTCTGGTAAATCACGTGTCAGGTATAAAACAACTAAAGTGTTCTGGTAAATCACGTGTCAGGTACACAACAACTAAAGTGTTCTGGTAACTCACGTGTCAGGTACACAACAACTAAAGTGTTCTGGTAAATCACGTGTCAGGTATACAACAACTAAAGTGTTCTGGTAACTCACGTGTCAGGTACACAACAACTAAAGTGTTCTGGTAAATCACGTGTCAGGTACACAACAACTAAAGTGTTCTGGTAAATCACGTGTCAGGTACACAACAACTAAAGTGTTCTGGTAAATCACGTGTCAGGTACACAACAACTAAAGTGTTCTGGTAACTCACGTGTCAGGTACACAACAACTAAAGTGTTCTGGTAAATCACGTGTCAGGTACACAACAACTAAAGTGTTCTGGTAACTCACGTGTCAGGTACACAACAACTAAACTATTCTGGTAAATCACGTGTCAGGTACACAACAACTAAAGTGTTCTGGTAAATCACGTGTCAGGTACACAACAACTAAACTATTCTGGTAAATCACGTGTCAGGTACACAACAACTAAAGTGTTCTGGTAAATCACGTGTCAGGTACACAACAACTAAAGTGTTCTGGTAAATCACGTGTCAGGTACACAACAACTAAAGTGTTCTGGTAAATCACGTGTCAGGTACACAACAACTAAAGTGTTCTGGTAAATCACGTGTCAGGTACACAACAACTAAAGTGTTCTGGTAAATCACGTGTCAGGTACACAACAACTAAAGTGTTCTGGTAAATCACGTGTCAGGTACACAACAACTAAAGTGTTCTGGTAAATCACGTGTCAGGTACACAACAACTAAACTGTTCTGGTAAATCACGTGTCAGGTACACAACAACTAAAGTGTTCTGGTAAATCACGTGTCAGGTACACAACAACTAAACTATTCTGGTAAATCACGTGTCAGGTACACAACAACTAAAGTGTTCTGGTAAATCACGTGTCAGGTACACAACAACTAAAGTGTTCTGGTAAATCACGTGTCAGGTACACAACAACTAAAGTGTTCTGGTAAATCACGTGTCAGGTACACAACAACTAAAGTGTTCTGGTAAATCACGTGTCAGGTACAAAACAACTAAAGTGTTCTGGTAAATCACGTGTCAGGTACACAACAACTAAACTATTCTGGTAAATCACGTGTCAGGTACACAACAACTAAAGTGTTCTGGTAAATCACGTGTCAGGTACACAACAACTAAAGTGTTCTGGTAAATCACGTGTCAGGTATAAAACAACTAAAGTGTTCTGGTAACTCACGTGTCAGGTACACAACAACTAAAGTGTTCTGGTAAATCACGTGTCAGGTACACAACAACTAAACTATTCTGGTAAATCACGTGTCAGGTACACAACAACTAAAGTGTTCTGGTAAATCACGTGTCAGGTACACAACAACTAAAGTGTTCTGGTAAATCACGTGTCAGGTACACAACAACTAAAGTGTTCTGGTAACTCACGTGTCAGGTACACAACAACTAAACTATTCTGGTAAATCACGTGTCAGGTACACAACAACTAAAGTGTTCTGGTAAATCACGTGTCAGGTACACAACAACTAAAGTGTTCTGGTAAATCACGTGTCAGGTACACAACAACTAAAGTGTTCTGGTAAATCACGTGTCAGGTACACAACAACTAAAGTGTTCTGGTAAATCACGTGTCAGGTATAAAACAACTAAAGTGTTCTGGTAAATCACGTGTCAGGTATAAAACAACTAAAGTGTTCTGGTAAATCACGTGTCAGGTACAAAACAACTAAAGTGTTCTGGTAAATCACGTGTCAGGTATAAAACAACTAAAGTGTTCTGGTAAATCACGTGTCAGGTATAAAACAACTAAAGTGTTCTGGTAAATCACGTGTCAGGTACACAACAACTAAAGTGTTCTGGTAAATCACGTGTCAGGTATAAAACAACTAAAGTGTTCTGGTAAATCACGTGTCAGGTATAAAACAACTAAAGTGTTCTGGTAAATCACGTGTCAGGTATAAAACAACTAAAGTGTTCTGGTAACTCACGTGTCAGGTACACAACAACTAAAGTGTTCTGGTAAATCACGTGTCAGGTATAAAACAACTAAAGTGTTCTGGTAAATCACGTGTCAGGTACACAACAACTAAAGTGTTCTGGTAAATCACGTGTCAGGTACACAACAACTAAACTGTTCTGGTAAATCACGTGTCAGGTACACAACAACTAAAGTGTTCTGGTAAATCACGTGTCAGGTACACAACAACTAAAGTGTTCTGGTAAATCACGTGTCAGGTACACAACAACTAAAGTGTTCTGGTAAATCACGTGTCAGGTACACAACAACTAAACTATTCTGGTAAATCACGTGTCAGGTACACAACAACTAAACTATTCTGGTAAATCACGTGTCAGGTACAAAACAACTAAAGTGTTCTGGTAAATCACGTGTCAGGTACACAACAACTAAAGTGTTCTGGTAAATCACGTGTCAGGTACACAACAACTAAACTATTCTGGTAAATCACGTGTCAGGTACACAACAACTAAACTATTCTGGTAAATCACGTGTCAGGTATAAAACAACTAAAGTGTTCTGGTAAATCACGTGTCAGGTACACAACAACTAAAGTGTTCTGGTAAATCACGTGTCAGGTACACAACAACTAAACTATTCTGGTAACTCACGTGTCAGGTACACAACAACTAAACTGTTCTGGTAAATCACGTGTCAGGTACAAAACAACTAAAGTGTTCTGGTAAATCACGTGTCAGGTACAAAACAACTAAAGTGTTCTGGTAAATCACGTGTCAGGTACACAACAACTAAAGTGTTCTGGTAAATCACGTGTCAGGTACACAACAACTAAAGTGTTCTGGTAAATCACGTGTCAGGTACACAACAACTAAACTGTTCTGGTAAATCACGTGTCAGGTACACAACAACTAAAGTGTTCTGGTAAATCACGTGTCAGGTACACAACAACTAAAGTGTTCTGGTAAATCACGTGTCAGGTACACAACAACTAAAGTGTTCTGGTAAATCACGTGTCAGGTACACAACAACTAAAGTGTTCTGGTAAATCACGTGTCAGGTACACAACAACTAAACTATTCTGGTAAATCACGTGTCAGGTACACAACAACTAAAGTGTTCTGGTAAATCACGTGTCAGGTACACAACAACTAAAGTGTTCTGGTAAATCACGTGTCAGGTACACAACAACTAAAGTGTTCTGGTAAATCACGTGTCAGGTATAAAACAACTAAAGTGTTCTGGTAAATCACGTGTCAGGTACACAACAACTAAAGTGTTCTGGTAAATCACGTGTCAGGTACACAACAACTAAAGTGTTCTGGTAAATCACGTGTCAGGTACACAACAACTAAAGTGTTCTGGTAAATCACGTGTCAGGTACACAACAACTAAAGTGTTCTGGTAAATCACGTGTCAGGTACACAACAACTAAAGTGTTCTGGTAAATCACGTGTCAGGTACACAACAACTAAAGTGTTCTGGTAAATCACGTGTCAGGTACACAACAACTAAAGTGTTCTGGTAAATCACGTGTCAGGTACACAACAACTAAAGTGTTCTGGTAAATCACGTGTCAGGTACACAACAACTAAAGTGTTCTGGTAAATCACGTGTCAGGTACACAACAACTAAAGTGTTCTGGTAAATCACGTGTCAGGTACACAACAACTAAAGTGTTCTGGTAAATCACGTGTCAGGTACACAACAACTAAACTATTCTGGTAAATCACGTGTCAGGTACACAACAACTAAAGTGTTCTGGTAAATCACGTGTCAGGTACACAACAACTAAACTATTCTGGTAAATCACGTGTCAGGTATAAAACAACTAAAGTGTTCTGGTAAATCACGTGTCAGGTACACAACAACTAAAGTGTTCTGGTAAATCACGTGTCAGGTACACAACAACTAAAGTGTTCTGGTAACTCACGTGTCAGGTACACAACAACTAAACTATTCTGGTAAATCACGTGTCAGGTACACAACAACTAAAGTGTTCTGGTAAATCACGTGTCAGGTACACAACAACTAAAGTGTTCTGGTAAATCACGTGTCAGGTATAAAACAACTAAAGTGTTCTGGTAAATCACGTGTCAGGTACACAACAACTAAAGTGTTCTGGTAAATCACGTGTCAGGTACACAACAACTAAAGTGTTCTGGTAAATCACGTGTCAGGTACACAACAACTAAACTATTCTGGTAAATCACGTGTCAGGTATAAAACAACTAAAGTGTTCTGGTAAATCACGTGTCAGGTATAAAACAACTAAAGTGTTCTGGTAAATCACGTGTCAGGTACACAACAACTAAAGTGTTCTGGTAAATCACGTGTCAGGTACAAAACAACTAAAGTGTTCTGGTAACTCACGTGTCAGGTACACAACAACTAAACTATTCTGGTAAATCACGTGTCAGGTATAAAACAACTAAAGTGTTCTGGTAACTCACGTGTCAGGTACACAACAACTAAAGTGTTCTGGTAACTCACGTGTCAGGTACACAACAACTAAAGTGTTCTGGTAAATCACGTGTCAGGTACACAACAACTAAACTATTCTGGTAAATCACGTGTCAGGTACACAACAACTAAAGTGTTCTGGTAACTCACGTGTCAGGTACACAACAACTAAAGTGTTCTGGTAACTCACGTGTCAGGTACACAACAACTAAAGTGTTCTGGTAACTCACGTGTCAGGTACACAACAACTAAAGTGTTCTGGTAAATCACGTGTCAGGTACACAACAACTAAACTGTTCTGGTAAATCACGTGTCAGGTACACAACAACTAAAGTGTTCTGGTAAATCACGTGTCAGGTATAAAACAACTAAAGTGTTCTGGTAAATCACGTGTCAGGTACACAACAACTAAAGTGTTCTGGTAAATCACGTGTCAGGTATAAAACAACTAAAGTGTTCTGGTAACTCACGTGTCAGGTACACAACAACTAAAGTGTTCTGGTAAATCACGTGTCAGGTATAAAACAACTAAAGTGTTCTGGTAACTCACGTGTCAGGTACACAACAACTAAACTATTCTGGTAAATCACGTGTCAGGTATAAAACAACTAAACTGTTCTGGTAACTCACGTGTCAGGTACACAACAACTAAACTATTCTGGTAAATCACGTGTCAGGTACACAACAACTAAAGTGTTCTGGTAACTCACGTGTCAGGTACACAACAACTAAAGTGTTCTGGTAACTCACGTGTCAGGTATAAAACAACTAAAGTGTTCTGGTAAATCACGTGTCAGGTACACAACAACTAAAGTGTTCTGGTAAATCACGTGTCAGGTACACAACAACTAAAGTGTTCTGGTAACTCACGTGTCAGGTACACAACAACTAAAGTGTTCTGGTAAATCACGTGTCAGGTACACAACAACTAAAGTGTTCTGGTAAATCACGTGTCAGGTACACAACAACTAAAGTGTTCTGGTAAATCACGTGTCAGGTATAAACAACTAAAGTGTTCTGGTAAATCACGTGTCAGGTACACAACAACTAAAGTGTTCTGGTAAATCACGTGTCAGGTACACAACAACTAAACTGTTCTGGTAAATCACGTGTCAGGTACACAACAACTAAAGTGTTCTGGTAAATCACGTGTCAGGTACACAACAACTAAAGTGTTCTGGTAAATCACGTGTCAGGTACACAACAACTAAAGTGTTCAAATCACGTGTCAGGTACACAACAACTAAACTGTTCTGGTAAATCACGTGTCAGGTACACAACAACTAAAGTGTTCTGGTAAATCACGTGTCAGGTACACAACAACTAAAGTGTTCTGGTAAATCACGTGTCAGGTACACAACAACTAAAGTGTTCTGGTAAATCACGTGTCAGGTACACAACAACTAAACTATTCTGGTAACTCACGTGTCAGGTACACAACAACTAAACTATCCTGGTAAATCACGTGTCAGGTACACAACAACTAAAGTGTTCTGGTAAATCACGTGTCAGGTACACAACAACTAAAGTGTTCTGGTAAATCACGTGTCAGGTACACAACAACTAAAGTGTTCTGGTAAATCACGTGTCAGGTACACAACAACTAAAGTGTTCTGGTAAATCACGTGTCAGGTACACACAACTAAAGTGTTCTGGTAAATCACGTGTCAGGTACACAACAACTAAAGTGTTCTGGTAAATCACGTGTCAGGTACACAACAACTAAAGTGTTCTGGTAAATCACGTGTCAGGTACACAACAACTAAAGTGTTCTGGTAAATCACGTGTCAGGTACACAACAACTAAAGTGTTCTGGTAAATCACGTGTCAGGTACACAACAACTAAAGTGTTCTGGTAAATCACGTGTCAGGTACAAACAACAACTGTTCTGGTAAATCACGTGTCAGGTACACAACAACTAAAGTGTTCTGGTAAATCACGTGTCAGGTACACAACAACTAAAGTGTTCTGGTAAATCACGTGTCAGGTACACAACAACTAAAGTGTTCTGGTAAATCACGTGTCAGGTACACAACAACTAAAGTGTTCTGGTAAATCACGTGTCAGGTACACAACAACTAAAGTGTTCTGGTAAATCACGTGTCAGGTACACAACAACTAAAGTGTTCTGGTAAATCACGTGTCAGGTACACAACAACTAAAGTGTTCTGGTAAATCACGTGTCAGGTACACAACAACACGTAAAGTGTTCTGGTAAATCACGTGTCAGGTACACAACAACTAAAGTGTTCTGGTAAATCACGTGTCAGGTACACAACAACTAAACTGTTCTGGTAAATCACGTGTCAGGTACACAACAACTAAAGTGTTCTGGTAAATCACGTGTCAGGTAAATCACGTGTCAACAACAACTAAAGTGTTCTGGTAAATCACGTGTCAGGTACACAACAACTAAAGTGTTCTGGTAAATCACGTGTCAGGTACACAACAACTAAAGTGTTCTGGTAAATCACGTGTCAGGTACACAACAACTAAAGTGTTCTGGTAAATCACGTGTCAGGTACACAACAACTAAAGTGTTCTGGTAAATCACGTGTCAGGTACACAACAACTAAAGTGTTCTGGTAAATCACGTGTCAGGTACACAACAACTAAAGTGTTCTGGTAAATCACGTGTCAGGTACACAACAACTAAAGTGTTCTGGTAAATCACGTGTCAGGTACACAACAACTAAAGTGTTCTGGTAAATCACGTGTCAGGTACACAACAACTAAAGTGTTCTGGTAAATCACGTGTCAGGTACACAACAACTAAAGTGTTCTGGTAAATCACGTGTCAGGTACACAACAACTAAAGTGTTCTGGTAAATCACGTGTCAGGTACACAACAACCAAAGTGTTCTGGTAAATCACGTGTCAGGTACACAACAACTAAAGTGTTCTGGTAAATCACGTGTCAGGTACACAACAACTAAAGTGTTCTGGTAAATCACGTGTCAGGTACACAACAACTAAAGTGTTCTGGTAAATCACGTGTCAGGTACACAACAACTAAAGTGTTCTGGTAAATCACGTGTCAGGTACACAACAACTAAAGTGTTCTGGTAAATCACGTGTCAGGTACACAACAACTAAAGTGTTCTGGTAACTCACGTGTCAGGTACACAACAACTAAAGTGTTCTGGTAAATCACGTGTCAGGTACACAACAACTAAAGTGTTCTGGTAAATCACGTGTCAGGTACACAACAACTAAACTGTTCTGGTAAATCACGTGTCAGGTACACAACAACTAAAGTGTTCTGGTAAATCACGTGTCAGGTACACAACAACTAAAGTGTTCTGGTAAATCACGTGTCAGGTACACAACAACTAAACTATTCTGGTAAATCACGTGTCAGGTAACAACAAGGTACACAACAACTAAAGTGTTCTGGTAAATCACGTGTCAGGTACACAACAACTAAAGTGTTCTGGTAAATCACGTGTCAGGTACACAACAACTAAACTATTCTGGTAAATCACGTGTCAGGTACACAACAACTAAAGTGTTCTGGTAAATCACGTGTCAGGTACACAACAACTAAAGTGTTCTGGTAAATCACGTGTCAGGTACACAACAACTAAACTGTTCTGGTAAATCACGTGTCAGGTACACAACAACTAAACTATTCTGGTAAATCACGTGTCAGGTACACAACAACTAAAGTGTTCTGGTAAATCACGTGTCAGGTACACAACAACTAAAGTGTTCTGGTAAATCACGTGTCAGGTACACAACAACTAAAGTGTTCTGGTAAATCACGTGTCAGGTACACAACAACTAAACTATTCTGGTAAATCACGTGTCAGGTATAAACAACTAAAGTGTTCTGGTAAATCACGTGTCAGGTACACAACAACTAAAGTGTTCTGGTAAATCACGTGTCAGGTACACAACAACTAAAGTGTTCTGGTAAATCACGTGTCAGGTACACAACAACTAAAGTGTTCTGGTAAATCACGTGTCAGGTATAAAACAACTAAAGTGTTCTGGTAAATCACGTGTCAGGTACACAACAACTAAAGTGTTCTGGTAAATCACGTGTCAGGTACACAACAACTAAAGTGTTCTGGTAAATCACGTGTCAGGTACACAACAACTAAAGTGTTCTGGTAAATCACGTGTCAGGTACACAACAACTAAACTATTCTGGTAAATCACGTGTCAGGTACACAACAACTCTGGTAAATCACGTGTCAGGTATAAAACAACTAAAGTGTTCTGGTAAATCACGTGTCAGGTACACAACAACTAAAGTGTTCTGGTAAATCACGTGTCAGGTACACAACAACTAAAGTGTTCTGGTAAATCACGTGTCAGGTACACAACAACTAAAGTGTTCTGGTAAATCACGTGTCAGGTACACAACAACTAAACTGTTCTGGTAACTCACGTGTCAGGTACACAACAACTAAAGTGTTCTGGTAAATCACGTGTCAGGTATAAAACAACTAAAGTGTTCTGGTAAATCACGTGTCAGGTACACAACAACTAAAGTGTTCTGGTAAATCACGTGTCAGGTATAAAACAACTAAAGTGTTCTGGTAAATCACGTGTCAGGTACACAACAACTAAAGTGTTCTGGTAAATCACGTGTCAGGTACACAACAACTAAAGTGTTCTGGTAACTCACGTGTCAGGTACACAACAACTAAAGTGTTCTGGTAAATCACGTGTCAGGTACACAACAACTAAAGTGTTCTGGTAAATCACGTGTCAGGTACACAACAACTAAAGTGTTCTGGTAAATCACGTGTCAGGTACACAACAACTAAAGTGTTCTGGTAAATCACGTGTCAGGTACACAACAACTAAAGTGTTCTGGTAAATCACGTGTCAGGTACACAACAACTAAAGTGTTCTGGTAAATCACGTGTCAGGTACACAACAACTAAAGTGTTCTGGTAAATCACGTGTCAGGTACACAACAACTAAAGTGTTCTGGTAAATCACGTGTCAGGTACACAACAACTAAAGTGTTCTGGTAACTCACGTGTCAGGTACACAACAACTAAAGTGTTCTGGTAAATCACGTGTCAGGTACACAACAACTAAAGTGTTCTGGTAAATCACGTGTCAGGTACACAACAACTAAACTATTCTGGTAAATCACGTGTCAGGTATAAAACAACTAAAGTGTTCTGGTAAATCACGTGTCAGGTACACAACAACTAAAGTGTTCTGGTAAATCACGTGTCAGGTACACAACAACTAAAGTGTTCTGGTAAATCACGTGTCAGGTACACAACAACTAAACTATTCTGGTAAATCACGTGTCAGGTACACAACAACTAAAGTGTTCTGGTAAATCACGTGTCAGGTATAAAACAACTAAAGTGTTCTGGTAAATCACGTGTCAGGTACACAACAACTAAAGTGTTCTGGTAAATCACGTGTCAGGTACACAACAACTAAAGTGTTCTGGTAAATCACGTGTCAGGTACACAACAACTAAACTATTCTGGTAAATCACGTGTCAGGTACACAAACAACTAAAGTGTTCTGGTAAATCACGTGTCAGGTATAAAACAACTAAAGTGTTCTGGTAACTCACGTGTCAGGTACACAACAACTAAAGTGTTCTGGTAAATCACGTGTCAGGTACACAACAACTAAAGTGTTCTGGTAAATCACGTGTCAGGTACACAACAACTAAAGTGTTCTGGTAAATCACGTGTCAGGTACACAACAACTAAAGTGTTCTGGTAAATCACGTGTCAGGTACACAACAACTAAAGTGTTCTGGTAACTCACGTGTCAGGTACACAACAACTAAAGTGTTCTGGTAAATCACGTGTCAGGTACACAACAACTAAAGTGTTCTGGTAAATCACGTGTCAGGTACACAACAACTAAAGTGTTCTGGTAAATCACGTGTCAGGTACACAACAACTAAAGTGTTCTGGTAAATCACGTGTCAGGTACACAACAACTAAAGTGTTCTGGTAAATCACGTGTCAGGTACACAACAACTAAAGTGTTCTGGTAAATCACGTGTCAGGTACACAACAACTAAACTATTAACTCTGGTAAATCACGTGTCAGGTACACAACAACTAAAGTGTTCTGGTAAATCACGTGTCAGGTACACAACAACTAAAGTGTTCTGGTAAATCACGTGTCAGGTACACAACAACTAAAGTGTTCTGGTAAATCACGTGTCAGGTACACAACAACTAAAGTGTTCTGGTAAATCACGTGTCAGGTACAAACAACAACTAAAGTGTTCTGGTAAATCACGTGTCAGGTACACAACAACTAAAGTGTTCTGGTAAATCACGTGTCAGGTACACAACAACTAAAGTGTTCTGGTAAATCACGTGTCAGGTACACAACAACTAAAGTGTTCTGGTAAATCACGTGTCAGGTACACAACAACTAAAGTGTTCTGGTAAATCACGTGTCAGGTACACAACAACTAAAGTGTTCTGGTAAATCACGTGTCAGGTACACAACAACTAAAGTGTTCTGGTAAATCACGTGTCAGGTACACAACAACTAAAGTGTTCTGGTAAATCACGTGTCAGGTACACAACAACTAAAGTGTTCTGGTAAATCACGTGTCAGGTACACAACAACTAAAGTGTTCTGGTAAATCACGTGTCAGGTACAATCAAACTATTCTGGTAAATCACGTGTAGGTACACAACAACTAAAGTGTTCTGGTAAATCACGTGTCAGGTACACAACAACTAAAGTGTTCTGGTAAATCACGTGTCAGGTACACAACAACTAAAGTGTTCTGGTAAATCACGTGTCAGGTACACAACAACTAAAGTGTTCTGGTAAATCACGTGTCAGGTACACAACAACTAAAGTGTTCTGGTAAATCACGTGTCAGGTACACAACAACTAAAGTGTTCTGGTAAATCACGTGTCAGGTACACAACAACTAAAGTGTTCTGGTAAATCACGTGTCAGGTACACAACAACTAAAGTGTTCTGGTAAATCACGTGTCAGGTACAAAACAACTAAAGTGTTCTGGTAAATCACGTGTCAGGTACACAACAACTAAAGTGTTCTGGTAAATCACGTGTCAGGTACACAACAACTAAAGTGTTCTGGTAAATCACGTGTCAGGTACACAACAACTAAAGTGTTCTGGTAAATCACGTGTCAGGTACACAACAACTAAAGTGTTCTGGTAAATCACGTGTCAGGTACACAACAACTAAAGTGTTCTGGTAAATCACGTGTCAGGTACACAACAACTAAAGTGTTCTGGTAAATCACGTGTCAGGTACACAACAACTAAAGTGTTCTGGTAAATCACGTGTCAGGTACACAACAACACAAAAGTGTTCTGGTAAATCACGTGTCAGGTACACAACAACTAAAGTGTTCTGGTAAATCACGTGTCAGGTACACAACAACTAAAGTGTTCTGGTAAATCACGTGTCAGGTACACAACAACTAAAGTGTTCTGGTAAATCACGTGTCAGGTACACAACAACTAAACTATTCTGTTCTGGTAAATCACGTGTCAGGTACACAACAACTAAAGTGTTCTGGTAAATCACGTGTCAGGTACACAACAACTAAAGTGTTCTGGTAAATCACGTGTCAGGTACACAACAACTAAAGTGTTCTGGTAAATCACGTGTCAGGTACACAACAACTAAAGTGTTCTGGTAAATCACGTGTCAGGTACACAACAACTAAAGTGTTCTGGTAAATCACGTGTCAGGTACACAACAACTAAAGTGTTCTGGTAAATCACGTGTCAGGTACACAACAACTAAAGTGTTCTGGTAAATCACGTGTCAGGTACACAACAACTAAAGTGTTCTGGTAAATCACGTGTCAGGTACACAACAACTAAAGTGTTCTGGTAAATCACGTGTCAGGTACACAACAACTAAAGTGTTCTGGTAAATCACGTGTCAGGTACACAACAACTAAAGTGTTCTGGTAAATCACGTGTCAGGTACACAACAACTAAAGTGTTCTGGTAAATCACGTGTCAGGTACACAACAACTAAAGTGTTCTGGTAAATCACGTGTCAGGTACACAACAACTAAAGTGTTCTGGTAAATCACGTGTCAGGTACACAACAACTAAAGTGTTCTGGTAAATCACGTGTCAGGTACACAACAACTAAAGTGTTCTGGTAAATCACGTGTCAGGTACACAACAACTAAAGTGTTCTGGTAAATCACGTGTCAGGTACACAACAACTAAAGTGTTCTGGTAAATCACGTGTCAGGTACACAACAACTAAAGTGTTCTGGTAAATCACGTGTCAGGTACACAACAACTAAAGTGTTCTGGTAAATCACGTGTCAGGTACACAACAACTAAAGTGTTCTGGTAAATCACGTGTCAGGTACACAACAACTAAAGTGTTCTGGTAAATCACGTGTCAGGTACACAACAACTAAAGTGTTCTGGTAAATCACGTGTCAGGTACACAACAACTAAAGTGTTCTGGTAAATCACGTGTCAGGTACACAACAACTAAAGTGTTCTGGTAAATCACGTGTCAGGTACACAACAACTAAAGTGTTCTGGTAAATCACGTGTCAGGTACACAACAACTAAAGTGTTCTGGTAAATCACGTGTCAGGTACACAACAACTAAAGTGTTCTGGTAAATCACGTGTCAGGTACACAACAACTAAAGTGTTCTGGTAAATCACGTGTCAGGTACACAACAACTAAAGTGTTCTGGTAAATCACGTGTCAGGTACACAACAACTAAAGTGTTCTGGTAAATCACGTGTCAGGTACACAACAACTAAAGTGTTCTGGTAAATCACGTGTCAGGTACACAACAACTAAAGTGTTCTGGTAAATCACGTGTCAGGTACACAACAACTAAAGTGTTCTGGTAAATCACGTGTCAGGTACACAACAACTAAAGTGTTCTGGTAAATCACGTGTCAGGTACACAACAACTAAAGTGTTCTGGTAAATCACGTGTCAGGTACACAACAACTAAAGTGTTCTGGTAAATCACGTGTCAGGTACACAACAACTAAAGTGTTCTGGTAAATCTGTCAGGTAACAACAACGTGTTCAGGTAAATCACGTGTCAGGTACAACAACTAGTGTTCTGGTAAATCACGTGTCAGGTACACAACAACTAAAGTGTTCTGGTAAATCACGTGTCAGGTACACAACAACTAAAGTGTTCTGGTAAATCACGTGTCAGGTACACAACAACTAAAGTGTTCTGGTAAATCACGTGTCAGGTACACAACAACTAAAGTGTTCTGGTAAATCACGTGTCAGGTACACAACAACTAAAGTGTTCTGGTAAATCACGTGTCAGGTACACAACAACTAAAGTGTTCTGGTAAATCACGTGTCAGGTGTCAGTGTTCTGGTAAATCACGTGTCAACAAACAACTAAAGTGTTCTGGTAAATCACGTGTCAGGTACACAACAACTAAAGTGTTCTGGTAAATCACGTGTCAGGTACACAACAACTAAAGTGTTCTGGTAAATCACGTGTCAGGTACACAACAACTAAAGTGTTCTGGTAAATCACGTGTCAGGTACACAACAACTAAAGTGTTCTGGTAAATCACGTGTCAGGTACACAACAACTAAAGTGTTCTGGTAACTCACGTGTCAGGTACACAACAACTAAAGTGTTCTGGTAAATCACGTGTCAGGTACACAACAACTAAAGTGTTCTGGTAAATCACGTGTCAGGTACACAACAACTAAAGTGTTCTGGTAACTCACGTGTCAGGTACACAACAACTAAAGTGTTCTGGTAAATCACGTGTCAGGTACACAACAACTAAAGTGTTCTGGTAAATCACGTGTCAGGTACACAACAACTAAAGTGTCTGGTAAATCTGGTAACTCACGTGTCAGGTACAAACAACTAAAGTGTTCTGGTAAATCACGTGTCAGGTACACAACAACTAAAGTGTTCTGGTAAATCACGTGTCAGGTACACAACAACTAAAGTGTTCTGGTAAATCACGTGTCAGGTACACAACAACTAAAGTGTTCTGGTAAATCACGTGTCAGGTACACAACAACTAAAGTGTTCTGGTAAATCACGTGTCAGGTACACAACAACTAAAGTGTTCTGGTAAATCACGTGTCAGGTACACAACAACTAAAGTGTTCTGGTAAATCACGTGTCAGGTACACAACAACTAAAGTGTTCTGGTAAATCACGTGTCAGGTACACAACAACTAAAGTGTTCTGGTAAATCACGTGTCAGGTACACAACAACTAAAGTGTTCTGGTAAATCACGTGTCAGGTACACAACAACTAAAGTGTTCTGGTAAATCACGTGTCAGGTACACAACAACTAAAGTGTTCTGGTAAATCACGTGTCAGGTACACAACAACTAAAGTGTTCTGGTAAATCACGTGTCAGGTACACAACAACTAAAGTGTTCTGGTAAATCACGTGTCAGGTACACAACAACTAAAGTGTTCTGGTAACTCACGTGTCAGGTACACAACAACTAAAGTGTTCTGGTAACACGTGTCAGGTACACAACAACTAAAGTGTTCTGGTAAATCACGTGTCAGGTACACAACAACTAAAGTGTTCTGGTAAATCACGTGTCAGGTACACAACAACTAAAGTGTTCTGGTAAATCACGTGTCAGGTACACAACAACTAAAGTGTTCTGGTAAATCACGTGTCAGGTACACAACAACTAAAGTGTTCTGGTAAATCACGTGTCAGGTACACAACAACTAAAGTGTTCTGGTAAATCACGTGTCAGGTACACAACAACTGTTCTGGTAAAGTGTTCTGGTAAATCACGTGTCAGGTACACAACAACTAAAGTGTTCTGGTAAATCACGTGTCAGGTACACAACAACTAAAGTGTTCTGGTAAATCACGTGTCAGGTACACAACAACTAAAGTGTTCTGGTAAATCACGTGTCAGGTACACAACAACTAAAGTGTTCTGGTAAATCACGTGTCAGGTACACAACAACTAAAGTGTTCTGGTAAATCACGTGTCAGGTACACAACAACTAAAGTGTTCTGGTAAATCACGTGTCAGGTACACAACAACTAAAGTGTTCTGGTAAATCACGTGTCAGGTACACAACAACTAAAGTGTTCTGGTAAATCACGTGTCAGGTACACAACAACTAAAGTGTTCTGGTAAATCACGTGTCAGGTACACAACAACTAAAGTGTTCTGGTAAATCACGTGTCAGGTACACAACAACTAAAGTGTTCTGGTAAATCACGTGTCAGGTACACAACAACTAAAGTGTTCTGGTAAATCACGTGTCAGGTACACAACAACCAAAGTGTTCTGGTAACTCACGTGTCAGGTACACAACAACTAAAGTGTTCTGGTAAATCACGTGTCAGGTACACAACAACCAAAGTGTTCTGGTAAATCACGTGTCAGGTACACAACAACTAAAGTGTTCTGGTAAATCACGTGTCAGGTACACAACAACTAAAGTGTTCTGGTAAATCACGTGTCAGGTACACAACAACTAAAGTGTTCTGGTAAATCACGTGTCAGGTACACAACAACTAAAGTGTTCTGGTAAATCACGTGTCAGGTACACAACAACTAAAGTGTTCTGGTAACTCACGTGTCAGGTACACAACAACTAAAGTGTTCTGGTAAATCACGTGTCAGGTACACAACAACTAAAGTGTTCTGGTAAATCACGTGTCAGGTACACAACAACTAAAGTGTTCTGGTAAATCACGTGTCAGGTACACAACAACTAAAGTGTTCTGGTAAATCACGTGTCAGGTACACAACAACTAAAGTGTTCTGGTAAATCACGTGTCAGGTACACAACAACTAAAGTGTTCTGGTAACTCACGTGTCAGGTACACAACAACTAAAGTGTTCTGGTAAATCACGTGTCAGGTACACAACAACTAAAGTGTTCTGGTAAATCACGTGTCAGGTACACAACAACTAAAGTGTTCTGGTAAATCACGTGTCAGGTACACAACAACTAAAGTGTTCTGGTAACTCACGTGTCAGGTACACAACAACCAAAGTGTTCTGGTAAATCACGTGTCAGGTACACAACAACTAAAGTGTTCTGGTAAATCACGTGTCAGGTACACAACAACTAAAGTGTTCTGGTAAATCACGTGTCAGGTACACAACAACTAAACTGTTCTGGTAAATCACGTGTCAGGTACACAACAACTAAAGTGTTCTGGTAAATCACGTGTCAGGTACACAACAACTAAACTGTTCTGGTAAATCACGTGTCAGGTACACAACAACTAAAGTGTTCTGGTAAATCACGTGTCAGATACACAACAACTAAACTGTTCTGGTAAATCACGTGTCAGGTACACAACAACTAAAGTGTTCTGGTAACTCACGTGTCAGGTACACAACAACTAAAGTTCTGGTAACTCACGTGTCAGGTACACAACAACTAAAGTGTTCTGGTAGCTCACGTGTCAGGTACACAACAACTAAAGTGTTCTGGTAAATCACGTGTCAGGTACACAACAACTAAAGTGTTCTGGTAAATCACGTGTCAGGTACACAACAACAAGTGTTCTGGTAAATCACGTGTCAGGTACACAACAACCAAAGTGTTCTGGTAAATCACGTGTCAGATACACAACAACTAAACTATTCTGGTAAATCACGTGTCAGGTACACAACAACTAAAGTGTTCTGGTAACTCACGTGTCAGGTACACAACAACTAAAGTGTTCTGGTAACTCACGTGTCAGGTACACAACAACTAAAGTGTTCTGGTAACTCACGTGTCAGGTACACAACAACTAAAGTGTTCTGGTAGCTCACGTGTCAGGTACACAACAACTAAAGTGTTCTGGTAAATCACGTGTCAGGTACACAACAACTAAAGTGTTCTGGTAAATCACGTGTCAGGTACACAACAACTAAAGTGTTCTGGTAAATCACGTGTCAGGTATAAAACAACTAAAGTATTCTGGTAACTCACGTGTCAGGTACACAACAACTAAAGTGTTCTGGTAAATCACGTGTCAGGTACACAACAACTAAAGTGTTCTGGTAACTCACGTGTCAGGTATAAAACAACTAAAGTATTCTGGTAACTCACGTGTCAGGTACACAACAACTAAAGTGTTCTGGTAACTCACGTGTCAGGTACACAACAACTAAAGTGTTCTGGTAAATCACGTGTCAGGTACACAACAACTAAAGTGTTCTGGTAACTCACGTGTCAGGTACACAACAACTAAAGTGTTCTGGTAGTTCACGTGTCAGGTACACAGCAACTAAAGTGTTCTGGTAAATCACGTGTCAGGTACACAACAACTAAAGTGTTCTGGTAACTCACGTGTCAGGTACACACAACTAAACCATTCTGGTAAATCACGTGTCAGGTACACAACAACTAAAGTGTTCTGGTAAATCACGTGTCGGGTACACAACAACTAAAGTGTTCTGGTAACTCACGTGTCAGGTACACAACAACTAAAGTGTTCTGGTAACTCACGTGTCAGGTACACAACAACTAAAGTGTTCTGGTAAATCACGTGTCAGGTACACAACAACTAAAGTGTTCTGGTAAATCACGTGTCAGGTACACAACAACTAAAGTGTTCTGGTAACTCACGTGTCAGGTACACAACAACTAAAGTGTTCTGGTAACTCACGTGTCAGGTACACAACAACTAAACTATTCTGGTAACTCACGTGTCAGGTACACAACAACTAAAGTGTTCTGGTAACTCACGTGTCAGGTACACAACAACTAAAGTGTTCTGGTAACTCACGTGTCAGGTATAAAACAACTAAAGTGTTCTGTTATATACTTTACATGTAATGCACAAAATAAAGGATGGTTAATCCAATTTATAGTAGCTCTGTAGTGTTTTTACTGTTATATATCGATTTAACATAATTATGCCAAAACACTGCGAAAAAAACTAAAATAATTTCGAACCATATGTAGATGCACAGAAAACCACTTTTCATTTGGAATAAAAATTTATAAAGTTTAACTGTTCCTGTGTCCACTAGCGCAATTAAAGGACTACTATTTGATCCCAGACTGACCACTAGCAGCACAATGAAAATTTAATTGGCATAGTCTGGTATAAAACAGACATTATTGTAAATGAATATATGTGTGCTTATGTATTGAACAATTCATAATACGTTCTTATATTAATATATTATTGTTGTTAAATTTCACGTAAACCCGCTAGATGCCGCCTCCTATAACGTACGTAATTTAAGTGTGATAGAATTAAGGAAAGCAAGTGGTCAACACTACCCACTGATGAAAAGTGGGACTGACCTTCATATATAAAACAGCCTTATATTTGAAAGTGTGAGCATACGTTCAATGATGGAATTTGATTGAGAAACGTTAGGTTTTGGAAATATTCTAGAGATCGTTTTAATTTCTAGAATGTAGGTCACGAGTTCGAGTCCAGTCACCGAACGTGCTTGCCCTTTCAATCATGAGTGTGTTATAATGTGACGGTCAATCTCACTTTTGGTTGGTAAAAGAATAGCCCAAGAGTTGGCGATGAAATAGACACCTTTCCCTTTAATATTCCATTTATAACTTACAAACGGCTGGTGTAGGTGGCCTTCTAGTCGCTTAAAACATGCGGACTGTGTTTTTTTTTTCCTTTGCCTCTTTATTTCAGGGAACTACAGTACTCTCGTTGCTGAGTTTACATTCGTACGTCGGATGATGTCCAGTGTTGTCAACACCTACATTCCAAGTACTTTAGTGGTCATCCCATCCTGGTTTACATTTTGGCTTGATGTCCAAGCTGTTCCGGGTAGAGTAACACTTGGTGTTACATCATTTTTAACCCTTGCTACTCAGGTGGTTCAAACTAGGAGTCAGTTACCCCCTGTGGACTACTTGAAGGCCCTGGACATCTGGCTGCTAGCATGTTTCATAATGGTTTCATTCTCTCTCCTGGAATACGCTGTAGCTTATTACGTTTTTTACGATTATCCGGATAATAAGGTAAGTTGAAACCCTAATGTCTGCCGAATGGTTGGATAGAGAAACTACTTTAAGTAAAATAGGTCTAGTATTAATCATCTTGTGCTATAAAGCACGAATAAATTTGTATCTTTCATTAAATGTTTTAACGTTTAAACAGAGCCACCTGGCGAAAGTCTACAAAAACCAAAACTGACTCACCGAAGTCAGAAACTGTCATTGAGTCTGACATTGGGATGTGTAGTGACTTTTTATTATACGTTTTTAATTTTTAACAGAGCCACCTGGCGAAAGTCTGCAAAAATCAAAACTGACTCACAGAAGTCAGAAACTCCCATTGAGTCCGACATTGGGATGCGTAGTGACTGAACTAAAATTGATAAAAAATTCACCAACTTAATTTAGCTGGTGCTCAGACATACATTAATCAAGCCACTGGTGATCCACGAGAGGCCTCATCGGCACTATATAACGTTCTTATAATTACAAGGATAATCGGCTTGTGTGTGATAAATAAACATACAAAAATTGTTGACTTTCCTGCGAATAATAACTAAAGAACCTAACTGAGAAAACTACCTTATCGATTCATAATTCCCAGTAAACCGCAAGAAGTGATTCATGTAATGCATTAGGCTTTTTTCACTTGGTGTCACATTTTAAAGCATTTAGATGTTACAGAGGTTTTCATAATTATCAATGAACAGTTTTCATTATTTTGTATCAAAAGTAATGTGTTTTTATTCACAGATTAACAAAGTCCACAGTGTATTACATTCCTACGTCAGAGAGACTGAGCAAAGTGTTAAAAGAGATTGCGATTCCAGATGCAGTAACTCGTCCTTAACGAAAGCTTCAAAGACGCCAAAAATCGACAGAATTTCTCGAATTGGTTTTCCTGTTATTTTCTCTCTCTGTTTTTTATTAGTTACTGGATTCATTTTATGAATGAATAGTTTAACCGTTAAGGTCTCGGTGTGTGATATTTAAATATATTTGTGTGACACAAAACTGATTTTTGTTTCTATTTTTCCCTCCTAAACTTTATAGAAAACAAAACTTTGACTTGCTTGTTGTTTCACTCAAATTTCACTATATTATTCTTCCGTTTTATTATTATTTGTAATAAAGCACAAAACTACACGATAGGCTATCTGTGCTTTGCCCACCACGAGTGTTTTATGAAACACTTAGCTGTGAGACGGGAGGTAAATACACATACATCCAGAGAACTGGTTTCTCCTGAGCACTCGAAGATTACTAGATTCAGGACTCTCTAATTTGTAATATATAGACTTTTATATGATGAGACATACTCTCTTTAAGCCTCTCCAATTATCGCTGATGACACGATTTGTATTAACCAAAGTGTTTATTTGCGTCAATCACAAACGTATTTAAAATCAGGTTACACAACACCTGAACACTAAGTTACACACATAAATACGTCATATACGCTGTTAAAAATGTTATGATACTGAGCAAGTCACAGCACTTATAGTTTGTATAGAATAAAAATCCAGGACGGTGTTACATAGATTAAACTGTTAGCAGTTAACCATAATTTGTATATATGTTGTTCTATAGTTTACAATAGTGCACGACTCTCTTAAAGATTTGATTCACGCGTGTAACCGAAGACTATTAATGTATTTTCTAGTGACCTCAGGATTTATTATGGACATTAAAACACGACACGTCCATTACCCGTGACATTGTCATAAAAGTCTCAGATGTGTGCCCTTGGTTTAAGACTCGTACCCTCATGTCTCACAGAAGTTGTATCTAGTATTAAACAGGTATTCCTTTAATAACCAGTTTTACCAGTAAAGGAGATGTTGCTATAATCGTTAAAAGGGACCCTCCTTGTATTGTGCATCCTTTGTTAGCTTTGTAGAAAACCAAATATTCCCCACTTATCAAGAAACACTTCCAACTCGTTAGAAACATTATGAATTAAAATTACATTCAGAGCTTTTCGTAGCAAGTTTATGTTGTGTTAGACATTTCTCTCAACGATCATATTAAAACCAGTTTCCCATTCTTGCGTGTTGCCCGCATTCGTCAATAAACTACTGTAGCTTGGTGTTACATTTGTTTTTCTTCTGCTATTAGTAATTTCTCGCACGCGCAATTCTTTTATTACTATATATCACAGACTTAGCGTGTAGAAAGTGTGTGTCAGTTAACCCTACTTTATTATAAGTACTACTAAACGTTTCGTAAAAACTGGACACAGTCTTATAATGACGAATCTCTCTTGTCGGTTAACCCTACTTAGCACGTTGGATTAGACATTTTATATACCATAAATTATTTTATTTTTCAGGCTTATTTTGTTCATTAATCATATAATTCATGTAGCTTTAACTAAAGTTTGAGTGTTTATGTTCATTTACACCCACACATATTTATATATTGGTACTACAACGTTTGTCAAGGAACCCGTAATAATATGTTTTACTTTTCATAATGAATGCTATTAAATATTTCTCATAACACTAGTGCCGGGGTTTTCCAGACCCAAATTTTAAGATTTTGTTTTTCTTCCACGAGTTAGAATAAAGTATTCAAATATATATTTGACACAGAATAGTTTTTCATTGTTACACAATCTGTAGATACCAGACAGGCTCGGCCTGGCAAGGTGGTTAGGACGCTCGACTCGTTATCTGAGGATCACGGGTTCGAATTCTAGCCATACCAAATTATCACTATTCAACTTACACTGTATTTTAATGCATTATAGTTTCCTCCTTCACCATCAGGTTCTTGTTTCCTATATCGACTTGAATGAAAAGATTAAGACATATTTACAAGACATACAAACTTGTTAATTAAGTGTTTTAAAACCTCGGTTAGGTTTTCTTTAAACACAAAGTTATACAATGCGCCGGTATAGAACCCTGTATTTTAGTGTGATTAATCCTCGTGCTTATCTCTGAACCTCACACAGGAGGCCATCTCTTTTCTATACAACCACGACTTCATACAGGTAATAACAGCCTGTGAACTGTTTGTTTTTTAATTTCGCGCAAAGCTACACGAGGGCCACCTGCGCTAGATATCCCTAATTTGGCTGTATTAGACTAGAGGAAAGGCAACTAATCACCACCTCCCAACGGAAACTCTTGGGCTACTGTTTTTACCAATGATTAGTGGGATTGACCGTCACATTATAAAAGCCCCAGTGATGAAAGGGCGAGCACGTTTGGAGTGACGGGATTAAAACCTACAACTATCAAAATACGAGTCAAGTGCTCTAACCACCCGGCCATGCCGGAGCCAGATAACCTGCGATGCCTTAAAATGTCATGTATAATAAAAGACGATATAGTAAATCTTAAACAAGTGTTGTTCCGCAGTTGGGTAAAGTACAATAAAGAATACATTTAGTCGTCTAAATGAAAAGCTGTTTTCTAGTTTATTTTGTGCGACATTTCGAACAGACGGAGTATATCGGACCGTAAAAACTGTGTTACTGTTGACTTTCGTTCAGAAATAATCCTTAAGATTAAAAATATAGGACTTAACCATACAGCCATGATGTCGTTGGAATGTGACGGTCAATCTCACTATTCGTTGGTAACAAGAGTAGCCCAAAGTTGGCGGTGGGTGGTGATGACTAGCTACCTTCCTTCTAGCCTTACCCTCCTAAATTAGGGACGGCTAGCGCAGATAGCCCTCGTGTAGCTTTGCGCGAATTTCAAAAACAAACACACGTTCAACCAGAAACACGATGACAAAAACAGTGTTTAACTTATTACGTAAATATAATTAAAGTTAGCACATATATGGAAACAAAGAATTTAAAGAGCTAAAATTGGCCTCAGGGAAAATAATAATCCAGAGAAATACGAGTTTCCCCATCAACTTGGAACTAATTACACGGATAGAGTTCAATCAGATTGAATGTGTGGTAGTGTTATAATAAAAAGGTTTAAACACGTCATGATAATGTAGTTTTTTTTTCTGTGAGAAATAAAAACATTTTCAATCAAATCTTTAATACTCACGATATGCAGTAAGTAAATGAAAATAACATTTCAGTAAAAACTTAACTTTCCCTAATCAATTTATGTGAAACAAACATGCATTGTACACGAGTAGAAAACACGTTGTTTGTTTTGTCATTTACAAAACTTCGTTACGCTTAAAATTACATTTTCCGTTTCCCGTGAAGTGAAAATGTGTCCAATTTCTGGCGTTTAATGCGTGAAATTTGTATTTTATTTTGTTCCGAATGTTTGCTTCCTTTGTTTGTGATTAATCGCGAAGCTACGTATCGGGTTATGTGTGCTAAGCCTATCATAGTTGTCGATTTGTTTATTATTAATCGCGAAGCTACGTATCGGGTCATGTGTGCTAAGCCTATCATAGTTGTCGATTTGTTCATTATTAATCGCGAAGCTACGTATCGGGTTATGTGTGCTAAGCCTATCATAGTTGTCGATTTGTTCATTATTAATCGCGAAGCTACGTATCGGGTTATGTGTGCTAAGCCTATCATAGTTGTCGATTTGTTCATTATTAATCGCGAAGCTACGTATCGGGTTATGTGTGCTAAGCCTATCATAGTTGTCGATTTGTTTATTATTAATCGCGAAGCTACGTATCGGGTCATGTGTGCTAAGCCTATCATAGTTATCGAAACTGTTTTATCGGGTTATGTGCTAATCGTTATAAAACTTCAGGTTTACTGCCATGCAATAAAGAAGTTAATTGAAAATTGTGTGTGGCCTTAGCTGGAAAATATAGATCATTTAACGTTATATTGTATGAAAGATGAAGTTTATGTCACATTTTTAAAACAATTTTAGGCCTAATAGTTTCCAATATTTGCCGGCTTTCGGCGTTCAAATCGTAAGTCTTAAAAAGTATAATATTATTTTAATAGCTCTGTTACACTTACGAATGTTGTATGACAGAAGAAGGCACGAAACGTTTTTATTATTTTCGTAACAAATGAATCATCTCACAGAATCTAATAAATGAACCACAGAATATGTGCTGCTGGCCTTTGTTTATTGCAATATTTCGAAATCCACGACACGGGGCACAACTCAATACGTTATAACAAAGCAAAACGTGTTTTTGTTATCTTGAAAACAATATACATATTTATCACTTTTGTTCTACTAGTTAACGACTTCCTTTCTCTTATCCTCAAATAGGAAAGCTCTAAGTCTAAGGGCTTCTAATGCTAAAACCCGGAACACGGTAATGTGTCTGGGCTCTAAAACATAACGTTCTGGGACCTACCGGTCCATCTCGGATGTTCCACCCTCTGAACTAAACTAAAACTATTGATACATATTTTAGTTATTAAAGCCAACCCTCATCATTCATATACTGATCAAACTGTCTCAATGAAACCCAAACTCTCCTGTTAAAGAAACACAACCGTCTTACTTGAAGATGATTCTTGCTTCGCCAAACTGGATATGCGTTCCCTAGTCCTACTGTACCATCTTTCATACTACTAGCTATCAACACTAATAATTTCCTTAACTATCAGAAACCGTCTACCTCATCTTTTCGAGACCTCAACCACCCCAGACATTGTTTTAATAACACTTTTCTTAACCCTCTCCAACAATTAAATGTCTTTTCTAAAGGTAAAAATGCCCCAGACTTAACAAGATATACTAAGTGTGGCCTAACCAATGATAAACTATTTTTATATATGCAACTGAAACAAATAAACTACAGTTCTTACCTGTAGTGCGTTGTAACAACCAACGCGAGTGTGTGATACGTAAACAGTTCTTACCTGTAGTGCGTTGTAACAACCAACGCGAGTGTGTGATACGTAAACACTTCTTACCTGTAGTGCGTTGTAACAACCAACGCGAGTGTGTGATACGTAAACACTTCTTACCTGTAGTGCGTTGTAACAACCAACGCGAGTGTGTGATACGTAAACACTTCTTACCTGTAGTGCGTTGTAACAACCAACGCGAGTGTGTGATACGTAAACACTTCTTACCTGTAGTGCGTTGTAACAACCAACGCGAGTGTGTTGATACGTAAACACTTCTTACCTGTAGTGCGTTGTAACAACCAACGCGAGTGTGTGATACGTAAACACTTCTTACCTGTGGTGCGTTGTAACAACCAACGCGAGTGTGTGATACGTAAACACTTCTTACCTGTAGTGCGTTGTAACAACCAACGCGAGTGTGTGATACGTAAACACTTCTTACCTGTAGTGTGTTGTAACAACCAACACGAGTGTAAGTGTATAATACATAAACAGTGAATTATAAACAAAACGCTGTAGTAAACAAAAGTTTTAAAACATAATAAGCAATTTTTATTAGTAAGTTTGGTTGTTTATGATTAAACCAAAACTACACAGTGGGCTGTCTATGCTCTGCCCACCACGGGTATAGAAACTCGTTTTCTAGCGTCGTTGGTTAAATAACCGCTTTGCCACAGGGGTTATTATTATAAAACATAATACATTTATATTATTTTTAAAATTATACTAGTAATATTTAAGAGAAATTATGAAAACAACACTTATTACACTTTTTAATGACATAATTTATAAATTAGCTAAAAAACTCGAATTTTATTCTGAAAGTAGGGAGGTAAGAATGGGTTTGAACGTTATAGTTTTGTTTGTAAAAATAAGAAAGTTAGGATGTTCTGTACTTCAACTATTTGTTTTTACGATTTTAATTTTTTTCCGATATGAAGTTCACGATGAGTGCCTTTAAAATGTTCACAGTTCCCGCTCTGATTGGCCGTAAAGGTAACACACTGGACCAATTAGAAACAAGAAAAAGTTTCGTTGTTTCGAGAAAAGAAAACGCAGAGCCACCTATCGTCAACAATGAAAATTACTTGTATCCTTCGCGCGTGTGTGCGTGGTGTTTTAATGTTATTTGACATGTCACGAGAATTTATGTCCTAATAGAAAAGGCGCCTCACGCAAACACACGCGTGTTCGTGCCTGGAACACGCTCAAAATATATCGTGAAGCAAGCGACCGTTTCGCACTTAAGAGTTCTCCGACACGATATATCACTTTTTCTCCGATCAGTTAAGCACGTTTCGTACAAAGCTTCTTACTTCAGTTCACATATTTGAATATAGTAATTCACATTAATCGAGTAGGTACACAAATGTAGTGAACAATATTCAACTATCACAATTTAATTCACTTTTGTTAGGCACACAGGAGGTATTTCTCTCTCTAACACACACACAAAGCTAAATTAAATACGTTACACCAATTGAAAAAATCCCCAGGGTACATGCTATAATGAGATAAAATGTATCCTAGGTTTAGGAGGCGATTGTGGAAGTAGGACCCACTTTGGGGTGGAGATACACCGTCAATCAGTCTTAACCTGCGTTCGCCAGTTACAAGTAAAAATTTGTTTAAAAATCATGAAAATAAAGGTTAGGAGAACGACATGTGGATATTCAAGTCCACAACCATTCACGTCAATATCACCCTTCACTACAAAGTCGCGGAAAGGTGACTACTTTCCAAAGTAAACAAAGTACAACCACTTGAGATTAAAAAGATAAACTTGCATCCTGAGATTTCCATTCCAACCCCCATTATGGTTTCTCCTTTAGCACTCTCTCGAAATATTAATTTTCTCTATACATGAATATTAATTTCGCTGCAAATTTAAGACAGAACAGTTCTAAACCTTGCAAACAGGTAGAAATTGTTACGAGTTAAGTAACAGAACGTTAGAGGTCTCCACTAATTTACTGACCCATGACAGATACCTCGGTTAAATGATCCCTCTCTGTGGAACTTGTTTGGTCATGTGTTTCACGTTAAAGTGTAAATGTTTATTTTGTTTAGGAACAACACAGAACCAGTTCAATTCTTCCTTATCTATATAATTCTTTAAAAGATTGTTTACCTGTTAACCGCTAGCTGTAAAGATAGTTCACTGCCACCTGTCCGTAGATAACATTTAATAACAGAATTCAACGATCTCAGTGATTAAATTGCATACTTAACACAAACTTACAAATAACAAGAGTTATTCCATAAAATCTGACAGTGTTTTTTTTTTGTATCAATAGCTTTAGTTTTATAAAACATCTCGGTCTGTTGAGGTTTCTACCTTCACTTAGTAATACATGTATTTGTTTTCTACTCCAGTAACCAGAGATGCGTATGTTTTCTTATAACAAAGTCACTGGTCTATCTGCTGAGTCCACCGAGGGGAATCGAACTCTTGATTTTAGCATTGGAAATCCATAGACTTACCACTGTACCAGCGGGAGACACCGTGATGTGTAGAGGTTTCCATCTTTGTCAAGTTAATAGATATAGCTGATTAGTTTAATGATAATGGATTATTATAACCTTTTCGTCAGAGAGGTAGCGAATGATAGATGGTCCTCACTTGAAATCGCTTTAACCAAAAATAAAATTTATTACCAGTTTAACTCCAACCAAACGCTGGTTTCCTTTTAACGAATACATTCAGCACGTATGGTAATACATATAATTAAAGGTTAACCGTTACTTACTAGATCCAACGGAAAAGTTTTCGTTGTTAAGCCTAAATCTTTATAATGATCTACCTTTGGTGTAAACCAAGCGTTATAAGTGTTCGAGTTTTATGTTCAATGCAGACGAAGTTTTGTTCGCCATTTTGTTTGTAAAATAAAAAAAAACAAAAAAAAACGTACACCTCCGTTCAGCGAGTTACAAATAAGCGTTGTATACAGCTGCAGTTTACACAACGTTAATAAGGATTACTGATCGTATCTTATTTGCAGAGACTACGATACAACAGGAGTTACCGATGTTAGGTTACACCCAAACTATAAACAAGTGGACATGGTTCACGAAATAGAAGACGACACTTGTACATTTTTCGTTTGTTTCTCAAAGTAAACGATATTTATCGAAACTTTTGCTTAAAAACAACTGACCAAAAAAAATATATACAAAATTTAAACTCCTAACTGGTAACTTTCCATTACATGTTGCCATTGGTTTATTAACCTTTACTTGTAATTACTACAGTTGTTTCAGTTTGATTCTGTCTAACCCAAAAACGTTTTGAAGAGTTTTGTCCGTAACGTATGCACTCTCGTGAAACAGATTCAGAACGAATAGCTTTGTGAAGATGTTTGGAAGAGACAAACCTCTCCACTTTATCCCCACACAGTAAGAAGCAAGATGGCTGAACGAACCTGTGCTTCAATACAATTGTTTTCTTGTAAAAACTATATTTATAGTTAGTTCTTGGAATACGTCCTCTTCATATTTTCCACCCACGTAACAATCGTATTTGTCAAAATTTGAAACTTTTACGAAACAAAAAGCATCAAGTACGTCTCAATATTCAACACCAAAGGTTATGTAGTAATCATAATACGCTTTAGGGGACATTGTACTGAACGTGGCTGTCACTAATTCACGGTAACCTTTAACCTTACATTTAATCTTTACAGCTTCTCACCACGAAATTAACAGTTTGTTTGTTAAATTATAGTCAGAAAAGGTAGGCTTAACTTGACTTGCTCTTCTCTATACTTTTATTTTAATAGTTTAGGCCCAAAAAATATACATGCTTTTATTTTAAACAACAGTTTTACCAGTTTAACTGAAACGACTCAGTTTCGTCTTAATACAACTGAGAAGGTGTTTCTGGACTTAGTTTCTTAACGATAGATATTATGCCATCAACTATGACTTATTTTTTGGTAAAGTTCATTTAAAAAACAACTTGTTTACATTCCAACAAGAAAAAAAAAAATCCATGTAAAACATGAATGGAAAAAAAAATCGTAAACAAATATCAAAAAAAAAAAAAAAATGGCTACAAGTACAGGTCACCCCTACACGTTCCACGTCCTTTAATGTAACCCAAGTCTCTCCTTTTCAGCACCTCGAGTTCTCCATTAATCCTCCGAGAGTCCTATAGCAAACAAAATATCAGCGATTGCCCTGCCCTCTATTGACAATATAAACCAAAAAAAGTCCGAAAAATATTTACAAATTTTACTTCAATTTATTTTCGTTTTAACGACACTTTTAAGGTTCAATTACGTACGTATAAAATATTTAGTCATAAAATGGAGTACCAGATTTTTAAGGTTTTCCTAATTAACGAACATCCTCGCACGAGGAAACAGTTAGCAGAATTAGACTAATTACTTACCCTCAGGATAGACGATATTCTGTAGTGCCTGGCAACCAACTCTAAAGCAGACAACTTGACTAGAGAATCTTCATCGTGAAGTTCGATGAAACATCGGTTATGCGATCGTCTACTATTCGACAACCGACGACTGGCTTGTCGACGACTAAATACCACTGAATAAAATATGACTTACGTTAAATATAAAAGATTATTGTAGCGATATACTAACTAGTGCCCGTCTTTGGACGAAAGTCATGTAAATTCACGACTAATGAAAAGTTACCTCAAAAGTTACTTCTATTGTATACAATTGTGAAAACCGTTTATGAAAAAAGTGTAAAAATACAAACAATAAAAAATAAACATTTGTGAAATTTCCCACGAACTTCTAAACTATACTTAGAGAGCCTAGCATGGGTGGTTAGGGTGCTCGACTAGTGATCCGAGAGCTGCATGTTCGAATCCTTGTCACTCCATACATGCTCGCCCTTTCAGCCGAGGAGGCGTTATAATGTTACGATTAATCAATCGCAATATTAGTTGCTAAAAGAGTAACCCAAGAGTTGGCGGTGGGTAATGACAACTACCTTCCCTCTAGTCTTACACTGCTAAATTAGGGACGGCTAACGCAGATAGTCCTTGTGTAGCTTTGTGCGAAATTAAAAAAAACGAAAACTAAATATGGTATAAGGATCCATCTACAGGTGACGAAGTAATGTTAAAAACTGAAAACCACCAAAACAAAACTGATTGTACCATCGCACGAGCCTAACGAACCTACATACCAATTTGGAAGATCCACCCACATCCTGCGAAGTAGTTACATGGAGGAACAACAGAATGTACAGTTATATTTGTATAGTTTCCACGTTTCGTCACACAAAACAAAACCTACGTGGAATTTCAAGTTAAAATTAACTTGACAGATTTATACAAGTACTTCCTTGTTCCTGTCCAGTGGTTACCCAGTAGTAACTGGATAGGTCGTACATGTATCCATTTTAACCTCACTGACGCTGTTGTACAAAATACTTAAAAATACTCCACGTGTTCACCTACCTACATACGTAGGTAAAGACTTCTTGGAAACAGCTGAATGGATTTGGACCAATGTTGGTATAAGTATGGACTATGATCCAAATTAGAAACGTGTAGTTTTTAGAAGGTCATAGCAAAGTCAAGAGAATTTTTAAAAAAATCACCGACCCTTAACATGGATACAGATTTTTCCCACTATTTTCGCCACAACTCAGTCAAACATAAGAGGATTTTGATCAGACTTAGTGGATGTATGTGGAATACTAATCCTCATTGTACTTCCAATAATGGTCCGTCTTCATTGATAACGACGGACACGTGGACACATTGCAATGTATTTTATAAAGGCTAAATATTATGAACGATACTGGAGGTATATAAGCATGCACGACTCCAGATGTGCATGAATGGTTAGTTACCATTCCTGTCCACCGATAGGAATCTGACCTTGGATTTTAGCCATAAGTTTTTGGTGTGTTTTTGTTAATCTAACAATACCATGCTCCCCTATATACCATTTACCTACATAACCCTAACCGCGAGTGCTACAACAACCTCTAAGACCATTAGGTGGCCCTTCGCGATAACATTATCTCTACAAACTAAGAACTGATTGAATGATACACTAAAAGGTTGATCAAAGTTAATAGCCTCCATAGAACAATCGTTTTCAGTATAACAAACTATCTTTATACTCTGTCTGTCTCGAAACGTGAAATGCCACATCGTACTATCTGCTGTGTCAACCAAGTGAAATCGAACCCCCGATTGTAGCATTGTAAATCCATTGTCCCAGTGTGGGACTCTCTTAAAGTTGTCTTAGAACCCACCAGGGCGGCGCTGTTCGCTTGAGACCCGATGAATAGTTTCCTTACGATCAAGAACAAAGTTACTGTTCAGAAAAACCAAAGGTTAACTTGTGTATATTTAAATCGCATACAGTTAAATATTACTGTGAATTTAAAATTTAATGAGACTTTCTAGATGCTTGAGCTAAGTCATACAAGGTGTCTTGTTCAGGCATCTCTAATTTTGAACAGAGACTACAGGGAAGGCAGTAAATACTGTTGGTCAGTTAGCAACACGTGGGTTACTCCAGCCGAATAAAGGGAATTTGGCCACCAATCGTATAATAAGCAAGAATTGTACCATCTGTAAGCTAGTATGCGGAGAGTGATGCTGCAATGGTTTCATTTTTTTTTTTCGCGTAAAGCTACACCAGGGCTATCTGTACTAGCCGTCCCTAATTTAGCAGTGTAAGACTAGAGGGAAGGCAGCTAGTCATCACCATCTGTCAACTCTTGGGCTACTTTACTAACGAATAGTGGGACTGATCGTAACATTATAACGCCCCCACAGCTGAAAGGGCGAGCATGTTTGGTACGACGGGTATTCGAACCCGCGAACCTCAGATTACGAGTCGAACGCCTTAACCCACCAGGCCATGGCGGGCTGACTACTTTGTCATGCTCGACCTTTATTTCATACAAAATTAAGTTATGAAAATGAAATATTCTAACCAATAATACACGTACATAAAAGAAGCATGGTACGTTTTCTAGAACGTTCTCTATCTAACTTACCTCGTCGTCCCTCTGGTGCTAAACTATAACTTGAGCTTACTGTTAACCATCTCGAGTCATTTAACTCATGATCTTCATGGCTTTCTGACCAGTTATCTTCCGTGTCATACGAACAGTCGAGTGCTTCCAGCTCCCCCTGTCGCTCTGAACCACAACCTTCGTTACCCTGAAGATGAGCATCCGAAATCACATGACAAGTTTCTGCCGAATCATACACAGGACACGTGCTGCCTTTTTCTGTCAAACTATACAATTCGGAATGAATTTTATTTGGAGACGGTTTCTTTGTTGAAAGACACTTTTCTATTACATTAGTTGTTGTGCTCTTACCCTCATTTAAATAAGAAAGAATTTCGCGTGAAAGATTTGGCTGTTCCACTGCACTCCACTTAAAAGTCGACTGACAGTAGTTCTCGTTAGAAACAAACGGCGATGGTTGAAAGAGTTTTCCATCATTATCGGTTTGAACATTTTCAGAATTATTTCTTCCGTTTACGATGTCTGTGTGTAGATGACTCTGTACTCCAATGCGTGATGGCGTCGTCTGCACTCGAGACTCTATCGTGTTAAATTTAGATATTTTAAACGAAGTTGTATATAATGGCTTATAAATTGGCTTCCCAAATGTAGAAACACTACTTTTCCGATTTTCTAAAGTTTTTAACCAATTCATAGACTCATCCGAGAGAGAAAAAATGCGTATTTGTTGACCTTTCACTATCACATTCATCGTCTTCAGTCCTATCAGATGTTTCCGATTTGGAAGAAAACACCCACTCGTAAGGACTTTGCGGTGACTACAAGATATCCAAGTAGATAAAAAAAAAACAACTTAAAATGGTAAAACATTGATAATTTAAGACATTGAAACAAAAGAACGAGTTTTCATGTTAGCCCTAGTTTTGACTTTCATTCTACACCATTCCCCCCCCCCTCCCCACACACAATTACTAGTTTTGTAGTTTCATTACTTAAACTAGTTTTCAGCGGAAAATAAAGAAAATATTCAACAAAATGGCCAATCATTATTTCAAACATTATATAATTATAACCACGTTAAACGAAGTACTGGTGAAACTTAAGGAAAGCGCAGATAGCTCTCGCGTAGCTTTGCAAGAAATTCAAAGAAACAATCTTGAGGAATGAAAGCTTAGTGCTAATACAGTGATACTACATTCAATACAACATTAATTTGTGCTAATACAGTGATACTACATTCAATACAACATTAAGTTAGTTAACAGTTTTCTTACGACTTCCAAACGTCCACAAAAAGGGACTTTCCTACAGTTGTACTAGCGACTCAACCCATAAACAATTACACTTATTACTTGGTTTTATTCGCAAACAATGTTCAGAATTGTTTGTTTTTTAGCGACTGTAATGAATCTCGGGTGTTTAGTGAAGCCTAAATGTTAACTGAAGGATTGTGTTGTACAATGCTTTTATTCCCACAAAATGTAAGTTGTGTCATATTTTAATTTTCCACCCAAGATGGTACGTTTAAAATTAAATGAGAAATTAAAGTAATAATTTCGTCAAAACATTTACACGATCATTAAGAGTAGTGAATAAAAACCAAAACCTACCGCATCCATCACATGCCGTAAGTCACGTGTTTTCTTGACTAGCTGGTAAGACAAATAAGAGAAACAAAGAACAGTACAAAACAAAGTGGCCAGTGAGACGCCCAGTGACAAAATGAAAGCTGAAACAAAATTGTATTCGAATCCTTAGAATTATAAGGGTTTTAATACACAGTATATTCAGTTACTTCAGATTATGTGTAAAGTTTACCTTTCAGTAAAAGAAAGGAGCTGTCTTTATCACCAAAACATCTACAGTGTAACTCGTTATGTAAGCCTAACTCAGCAGTCGCGGGTAATATAAAATACATTTATATTAAAAACAATCTACGTTTAAAACTCATACACTTCATTCAGAAACAGTAGAGGACAGAATGCATTGTTTTGTTTATTTAACGTATCACATTTAAACATACTTCGGGTCACTTTGAAAGTTTACATTGTTATCTGGCGTAAAACAGCTTTAAAAAAAAAATACATGCGCCCTAACAGAGTTCGTTTACAGGGTAAACGTTAATTAAATTTTCATTTAAACTTATATCAAGGTTTGATTTACAGTTAAAAACAAACAAACTAAAAGCTTAAGTATCGACAATTAATTTATTATGCAGGCTGTCACGCTGGGTATCTAATTAACGGGAATATCCAACAGATGTCGCTTTATGTGATGATGTTTTTTTTATATTTTTATATTTACTAATAACAAAAATATTATTCTGAAGTTGTTGGGATGGATAAACCATCTTGTATCTAGCATCTACAAGTTTATTTTACGAGTCGAGGTATTGGCTCTAACTTTTGGGGTTAAAGGCACTTAAACTACTCATTTCTATTTTACAGGGTGCCAAAATACAAATGTGTATACAAGATACGTCATCACCAGAATAGCGTTTGGCGCGGCAAGGTGTATGCGGTAGATCATGTCCTTATAACGTTCATAATAGCTCACTGATCAAGATGTACAGCAATTAATATCGTTGTAGATACGGCGAAAATACGTCACATATGCTCCGCTCACCAAAAACAACGAACTTTCACCAACTGAGAGTTTTGAACATTCCATAAACCCAGTTACCTTGACAAAACAATTACGAGTAACCAAGAAATGTCGAAAACAACGTTTAGTAGGTAGCTTTAGAAATTATTCGAATCTATAACACATTGTTTGTATATTGCATGTATAGATGGCAGCACTAAATCATAAAAAGAAATTTCCCCACAAGGTTTCAGAAGGTAATTAACGAAAGTTCATCTTATTCCGTCTCCACGGAATTTAAAACTTTTTGCACGAAACTGAATTTGACTAATTTTTTTATTTTCAGTTAAAGTTAACAATTCTACACAATCCATAGCTCGAAACAGTGAAAAACGAGAACTCTGCAGTTTGTGATTAGAAGAAAAGATAAAATCACGCTGTGTCATTTAATGAATGGTACGGAATCTTCAACAGGCCGGTCTACAAAGACATTTTATATCCCCCCCTCCTTTAGGGCAAACAAACATCGGACAGAGGTCTCAGAATTTTAGTACGGAAACGATTCTTAGCGGATCTACCAACAGTGATCAAATAACCGACCGATTACATTATGTAATTCTGGTGTTATGGAGAGGTGTCCATTTGAACAGCGTCAGGTTTAACACCCATAATTATTTATGCACCGAACTGTCCCGAGTCCGCGTCTATTCGCCAATAGGCCCTAACTAGTACAAATTAGAAATAAAAAACTCGATGTTACATTTCATTCCATTAATTATAACTGGAATTTCCCGTGCGTGCGTGCGGTTTGTGAAATCATCATTGATTAAAGTTATTTTCTTTGCTTAGTTGTTAAAATTTAGAGAAAAACTAAACTATTTCGCTAAGTTGTTTGACTGACGAAAACACAAAGCAAGTTGATATGGTGTAAAATGTCAACCACATCAATAGCAGATACAAATCAAGTCAGTAACTTTAGGGTTAACATTCATGATGACGAGAAACTCACTTGAAACGATATATTCTAAAAGACAGCTGGTATGAATATTAGAACATTAATTAAAATAAAGTACAGAACAACGTTTTAACCTTTTTATGTCATATTCAGGGTTAAGACACACTTACCGTAAGAGAAGATTCGATGTTTCCCTAAGAGAAACTGGCCCCTCGGGTATTGTGACAAAAAACCTTCTCCAAAACATAAGATAACTAGATGGATGACACCTACTGTCACCATACTTGCTTGCATAGCCAACATCAAGTGCCTCTACAATAAAAATTATATTAATTATATACAAAAACAAGAAAAATTAAGAAGCACGAATCTACATTAACTACTCGTAGACCTTTTGGATTTTACAAATTTCGAGATCTCGAATGCAAAAATATAAATCAACAGCCGCTTTGTTTGGTAAAATTTTCTTCAAATCGCAGAACGAAAATACGTACACGAAACTCAACGAAAACTGAAGTGACGACGTACCTACTGTGACGTAAATATGCATTTGCGCTACTAACTAACGGAATCTCGCGAAACTGCCGAGACTACAAGTGTAGTGTGTTTAAATCACAAGTGTTCTTTAGCATTTAAACACATTGTCGTGGATGATTGGGGTTAAGAAGTTTGTTATGAAACACAAAGCTGCACAATGTGCTGCTAACAACACGACTATCCAAACTTGATTATTTGTATCATTATAAGCTCTTAAACTTGCAGTCGGGCCAGTGAGGGATGTTCATAAAAGTTTGTTGAAATTCGCACAAAGTTAATCGAGGTATATCTATCGTACCATCTTTAAAACTTCTAAAGTTTAACACTTATCATAATTTTCATTTATCCACCATTAATTTTGCTTGGATAATTTATCTAGACGTTCATCAACATCCATATTCGTTTATGGTTTATTTCAATTTCGCGCAAAGCTACTCGAGAGTTACTTGCACTGGCCGTCCCTAATTTTGCAGTCTAAAACTAGAGGAAAGCAACTAGTCATTGCCACCCACCACCCACTCTTAACAACAAATAGTGGGCTTGACCGTAACGCCTTGTTCCAATACAATTAGCTGAAGCCTGAACTTGTACCATGCTAACCTGAAATAATGGGTGTTCCCCCATACTCGAGCCATAACGAAACACAGTCATGAATTACTGTTAACTTTTATATAAATCAAGTGATAGAGAACTTTATATACGTTTCAATTAACAGTTTGAATAGCAGTGGAAAATATTCGAGACTGATAGTGAAACGTTCCTGAACATTTGGACGTTTCAGTGGTGTATAGTTAGGATGGGTTAAAGCCTGTCGGGCACAACAACATGGCTATCGGTCTTACAGCGTGTAGTCAGCAGTAATGTGATCCGCTTTCATATCACCAATACAGTTAACCTGAACCCTGCACAGGACAGACCATCGTCCGTTAGTACTTTGAATTTCTGTTGCCCTGTTAAGAGATGTCATTATGTTTAAACCAGAGGTAATTAGCAAATAATTACAAACAGTCAAATGTACAGACAAAAAAAAAATTACTAATTTGAAAGTATAATTAGCAAATAATTACAAACAGTCAAATGTACAGACAAAAAAAAAATTACTAATTTGAAAGTATAATTAGCAAATAACTACAAACAGTCAAATGTACAGACAAAAAAAAAATTACTAATTTGAAAGTATAATTAGCAAATAACTACAAACAGTCAAATGTACAGACAAAAAAAAATTACTAATTTGAAAGTATAATTAGCAAATAACTACAAACAGTCAAATGTACAGACAAAAAAAAAATTACTAATTTGAAAGTATAATTAGCAAATAATTACAAACAGTCAAATGTACAGACAAAAAAAAAATTACTAATTTGAAAGTATAATTAGCAAATAATTACAAACAGTCAAATGTACAGACAAAAAAAAATATTACTAATTTGAAAGTATAATTAGCAAATAATTACAAACAGTCAAATGTACAGACAAAAAAAAAAATTACTAATTTGAAAGTATAATTAGCAAATAATTACAAACAGTCAAATGTACAGACAAAAAAAAAATTACTAATTTGAAAGTATAATTAGCAAATAATTACAAACAGTCAAATGTACAGACAAAAAAAAATTACTAATTTGAAAGTATAATTAGCAAATAATTACAAACAGTCAAATGTACAGACAAAAAAAAAATTACTAATTTGAAAGTATAATTAGCAAATAATTACAAACAGTCAAATGTACAGACAAAAAAAAATTACTAATTTGAAAGTAGCCACATAAGCTATTTCTGATTTGTAACAAGTCCTAAGATCATAGTGGAATAAATATATAGGTCTCTTTCATTACATGTTACACCGCTAGAGGGCTTTGTCGAACGGAATCCTGGAAAAAACGTTTGTATGGATGGAACAATTTATTAAGTCACGAGATCTAATACATTATTTAATAATATAAAAATTTCTGCATTTATTAATATGTGTATTAGGATCGCCATACGGAATCCAACATAATCACTCTCATTAAAAGACGCCATTTTGTATTAGGGGCCCATCAGCATCTTAAAATCAACATTCAAACAGCTGTCAACTTATACTTGCTAAAGTGAAAAAAAAACAAAAAACAATCAACAAAACACCTATAGTTATCTTGGTTGTACGAAGTTTAATAATTTGTTAAACAACTATGATAGATAGATTTTTTTTTAAATATTGTTATCACATTTTTAAAGAAAAAAAATGCTTATCCAGTAACATTTCTCCCTGCCCTTTGCGTGCAATACTATCTGTTACAATAAAAGTACAGTAAAAACCGTTGGATAATAAAATGACGTAAAAAACTTACTAAACTTTGTTTCTGGTATTTCTGCCTGTTGGAACTCAAGACACAAATTAACAGTCCTCCAGATATATACTTAAAAAATAAACAAACGGATGTATGTTAGTACGATTTTAATTATTTCAAAATACACAAGCAATTTTAAATAAATCGACTAAATACAAATTTTCTACATTGCAAAAACTAAAAAAAATATATGGAGTTGCTTGTATTTCTACATCACTGGTTACTACCGTCTCAAGTTTCACGACAATGTAAGATGTCACCTCATTCTCATAACCTTTATACAACCTTATGTCCCAACAATCCAGTATCACCGTTACGAGATACCTGGAGTATTGTAGGTAAAAGTATACAATACTTTCTATCTTAAGGTTGTTATTGGATTCGCAATAAATAATAACAGGAAAGAATAGGTTTTAAAAAACACCGATTTATACAAGTAATGAAAACGTATCTACCAAACATACATTTCAACTCTTAGTGTTAAACAAGGGAAAAAGACAACTAGCCAAAAACATACTAACCATTCTTGGAATATCCTTATTCGCTTGAAGTGGACATTGACTGTCACCCTTCTAACGCATCCATGATCACAAACGAACTTTTTTTTGTAGTAACAGGACGCAAACATCGGATTTAGTCACCAGGCACCCTCAGCTCTTATTAAATATACATCACGAGTACTCGAAATAATTTACGTTTTAAGCGAATTCTAGAAAACGTTCAAACAACAAAAAAGATATGTTTATTTTTAAGCCTAAAGCCACAGAACGAGCTGCTGTGCCCTTCACGGGTATCGAAAGTCGGTTTTAACGTACGAGCCTACAACTTACTGGTTGGAAGTGGACATCTGGAATCCAAATTATTTTAATACTCCATAACAGTAACGTCTCGCGAGCTCTCCTTACCGAAAATCTACCTTTAAACTATCATAATACGTTTGGATTGTCTGGTACGAATATTAATTGAAGACAAGCTCACTGTGGGATGGAGAAACCGAATCTCGCTTTCATAGACTGGACGTCTTAAGTCGATGATACTTTAGTTATATTTTTCATGTATAAAAAACGCCTGTAACTTAAGTAATAATCAGGGAAGAAATTGTATAGTTTATAATTAGTGTTGTCTTTGTTCTTTTAAATGTGGTCAAAACAATACGAAATCTAGTTTATGCAAGTAATTTATTTCTTCAATAACATACTACACACAAAGTTCACTTTGACGCAAGTTGTAGGCTTAGCTTCACATTTAAAACTTCGTAAACTGAAAATCCTGTAGGCCTAATTCATTTACAGCGTTTCAGTCGTTGATAAACAAACATAACTTCCTTTATTCCATCAATCTGATCTCGATCAACAATCGTGTTATTTTTCGCACCCCGAATCCCTCTGTAATCTAAATCACTACTCAATAATATCTCAATAAACAGTTCATTAAAACTAACCGAGCCCAATGTTTCACCGATTCTCTTCTTTTCATCCGTTTCTAGATATTGCGAAAGCCAATCTTTAGCAGCTCCCCCTAACAAACAAAAAGCTAAATTAAATTATAAAGCTAAAAATGCAATTTATGAGAATATTCCTTAAACCATGATGTTCCAGCTTGGCTTACGGCCTCTTTTGAAACTTGCACTTTATTCTTTTAAGGGAGAGTCAGTACCTACAAAGTGATTTTGACACAAACAAGTCTTGCAAATCTACGAAGGTTGAAAATTAACAGTCCACCTAAACAGGCGATACACCGACAGAAAGGATTCGCTAGCAGTCTCTCATCTCTTTCATTGTTAGATAAAAGCAACAGAGGTCAAGGCGGGTCATGAACACAACGAAGACATTTAAAAACCTGTTTGCTGAAATCTGACAAACCAGAATGCCGAGACAATTAACTACACACACTAACAACAAAAAAGGTCATTAGTTTATAATGCAGATATAGTCCAAGCTGGGTCAATTCGGTGTCATGACCTTTTCCCCGAAGAATTAATCACGAAGCCTCCACAATTAAGAAAAATTCATATTTTCGTCAGTTTATAGTTACTAAAATAACAACCTCTTTAGTTTCCAGCCAACCCATAAAACATGCAATTCTATACCAATTTTACCAATTTGCAATCTAACACATAGTCCACTATGTGTTTCATCGTACAAAATTGATTAATCTGAGACTAGAGGAGAAGAATCTGGCTGTAAAATGTTCCCGACTTAAGTAAAATTTAAGTTCGAAATATATTGATCGAAACGAGAGTTCCGTTACTCACTGTCTCTAGTTTCACCATTCGAACGAAAACTTTCTCATAAAATGTAATATTTTTTAAATGTCTTAGCTAGGCTAATTGCTTGTAAAAGTGGACACACCATAGCTATCCTCAAACTTTAGACATTCTATAGAGACCATGCCTTAATTAACTTATGTATGCCCTTCCCAACACAAGGTCCCTCTTACTTATCCAGTCACGATTGCCTATACCTACCAGACAGTTTGTTTATTTTGTTGTTGTTTCTTTTTTTTTGGGGGGGGGGGGATTAAGTGTTACTAACAGTTACTAACACACGGATCCATCAAAAGGCATTCACTTAATAAAAAAAAAAAAAAAACGTCGGACGTCTCACCTTTTCGGATACATCTTAAAAACATTATAATATATTATTTAAGTAAAGTAAACAAACCATGCAAAACTTATTTAATGATAATAATTAATATCGATTTAACTCTTAACACGACATTAATACGAAATTCAAAGAGTCCAGGAGAAATACTTACCGCTAAACCTGTCCAAATGTCAGGAATAGCCACGAGTTCCACGTGGTTCGAGTGTAGTAGCACTGCGGCCGCCAATAGTTGAAGTATACCCGCAATTAACAACAGCGCACCCACAGATATCACGAGTCGAACACATTGCATTATCAAATAGCTTTTCAAACGTTTGTTCTAGAACAAATCTCTAACGCTGAAACGACGTTTATTTATGTGTCCAGCTTTCAAAATCTGCTTCGAAGAAATAATCATAATTTTGTTTCTCGTGCCTTATTGTTAGACTTTTACCAGGAAGACTTGTAGAAACATACAACTAAGTTCACGACCCTAAATAGTCATCTCCGACACACAATTACAGGTAAATATTGGTTTAACTTGATAGGCGGGCCATTATAACATAATAAACATTTAAAGAGCACCTCAGATCGCGTTCTAATGACCTCAACTACACTATTTTAATCTAAATTAGAATTTTAAATGTTATGACCCCTAGAAATTCTTAAGAACCAACTACCTATTGCAGGCACCTTGTCAACCTCCTAACGGCCATCGTTGCTCAAATTATAAGTAGAGAGACACATGTAAGAACGTTTTGTGCTTGGCCTTGACAAAACAGGTTTATTAGAGTGCAGACAGGGAGGGGGGTTTAGCAACTCTTTTTGCCATTTATATTTTCAGCACGAATCAATAATTCATATAGTAATTTAATCTGTTCTCCGTTTCAATATAGTTTGACAAAATGACAGGAAACCTGAGAGGTTCGCTTAATGGAGAGATTTCTTTTTTGTTGTTTAGAAGACTATATTACAGGCTTAAATAAAGAGGAAACAAAATTATATTGTACAAATAACCCTTTGTTCAATTAAACTGACACGAAAGGTTACATCATTTACCATAATAATCACCAGTGTAATTTTTTTTTTAAAATATATCATGGCCTTCAATATAAACACATTTTTATATAATATGATTTCTGAAGGAAAAAAAGTCTTCCAAATTTTATATTAGAAGGAAGATTTTTTAACTTTTATTCACTTGATTGTTCTCTATTGTTGTTTCGATTGCTGCCTTTAAAATGTAAAATAAAAAAATGATCCCCCGACAAGACAGCTTCGCGCCCACTCACCCCCTTACACACATTTCAAGCAGAATTACGGGAGAGAAACAAAAAATGAATTATAACACACTACACTAACATATTATAGCAGTCATAAAAAAGCACCACAATTTTCAAAACTCCGTGACCTCCTAAATACACCAGAGACAATGATTTACAAGCCTAAGTCAAATATACAGAATAATACACCGTATTAATGTACTACAACAGCCATATGGTAGCATACTGTCTCAAGTTCTCACACATACCCAACCGCTTGCTTACTCACCCTCACACACAAATGGAACACAGGGGGTGCGGGGGGGGTTCAACATTGGATATTCCTAAAAAATCTAGCCACTTGTTTGTTTGTTTTTTTATTTTTGCGCAAAGCTACACGAAGGCTATCTACATTAGTCGTCTCTAATTTAGCAGTGTAAGACTAGAGGGAAGGCAACTAGTCATCACCACCCACCGCCAACTCTTTGACTACTCTTTTACCAACGAATAGTGGGATTGACCGTCACTTATAACATACAGTTGAAAGGTCACTTTGTGACCCTAATTGTTCAGTCACACTCTAATCATTCACTCACTGTAATGCAACCTTTTTCTCAAATTTTTTTCGTTCGTGTTTAAGCGCAAAGTCACGCAATAAGCTAAATGCTCCGTGGGTATCGAACCCCAATTTTTATCTTATAAGCCTGCTACTGAAGGGCCATTTCCATCCAAAGATTAATTTGTGGTTCAATTCTTAATTTGTGCTGTCAAAACTCACGTCATGAAAGAACTGTATCTTATTCCAGTACAGTTTCAAAAGGCATAACAGCACACACGCCACCTTTTGGCAGTAGGTTTATTCCAGTCGGTTTGACAGTTAACTCATTTCTTACATATTCCATAGGTGTTAATTCTGGTCTACTTTTTAGATAAAGCTAGTGCACTTTGTTACTGCACACCAGTATCACTATTGATAAAAACTGAACGATAAACTTTACTATGTAAGCTACTCTTGTTAGCAATAAACAAGTCACTTTAATTAACGGTACACGATATACACATGTATTTCTTATAAATTTTTCATCTAAGGAAGAAAGTACATTTGATATATTTACATATACCAGAAAATATGTGCGTAGCAGAAAATTATTTGGCCACATGAATCTTTATATTCTGTTTTGTTTATTTCCAACATCACTACAACTGTGTTCTCTTTTTCCTCGCAATGTTTTTTTTTTTTTTTCACAATTCTGTAATAACTTGTGCTATAAAGAGAACATTAACAGGGCGTGGTTTTATATTATACACTCTTCTACACATGGGCGTCAGAAAAGGTGAAACGGATTGACAGTTGTCCTTTTCCTTCCTTGAAAATAATAATAATAATTCTTTATTTCTTCATTCATCACACACACGCATATATATAAGTTCCTACCACAGCGGCTTCTTGGATATTGGACATCACAACTATCGTTCACATCGTCCAAGAAGCGGACGTAGTCTTGTCCACAACTCTTGAGTCATGACACAGTGTAACCGTGGACAACCTCTTGCCACCTGTCGGTAATACTGGTAACAAAGTGATCGACGCATCAACATTTGAAAATAAAAAATACACGAGGAAGTTTACACTTAAAATATCTTAAAACTTGGTACAAAAATGTGATATTATGTACGCTAGTACACATTGTAATGTTTACTGGTAAGTTGCGAAATTTCGTGAAAATACGCGAGAGATATCCAAAGTTGTAGTATTCTCTTGAATGTAATAGCATAATTTTGAAGGCGGGTCTATCGTACCTCGATTTTTAGTTCAAGGGTCCACAAAGTTACTAAATATGGCGCTGCTAATAATCCAGATCGCTTTATTTTCAAATAGTACTATCGGTGACAATATTGTCGGTTTTTGTTTTTTGAATTTCACGCAAAGCTACACTAGGGCTACCAGCTCTAGATGTCCCTAATTTAGCAGTGATAAAAATAGAGGAAAAGCAGTCAGTCATCACCCCCCATCACCAACTCTTAGGCTAGTCCTTTATCAACGTATAGTGGGACTGACCTAACATTGCAACGCCCCTACAGCTGAAAGGAAGAGTATATATGGTGTGACAGGGAACCGTTATAGAATGGCATTTTTCAATATTATTATTTTCACACCATTCAGTTGTCAAATGCGCATCCACAAATTAAATTTCAAAATTTAAGTACAAATAATTATGTTGTGATTAACAGTTTTTAACTGAAAATATTTTAAAATTAATATTTTGTAACATGTATTTCATTGAAATCGTGGAGAAAAAAAAAACGAAATGTTAATTTTAATTTCTGCATGTCTCAGAATAATTTTTCCTTTAGACAAAATAGGGAAAAACATTTTAGCCATCTAAAAGTATAAGGTTAATATTTCTTAACAAATATCATCCATGAAAAACGTGGTGATTCGTGTTTTGTTTCTCACGTAATTAACGTGATTTTACTTCTCAAATTATGTTTTTTTCGAGAAAAGCCATCAAAATTCTAGCAGTTATTTTGATGAAAAATTAATTTCTAGGGAATTTATTAAACACCAGGTGTGCTTAAAGATCATTCAATCTTCCTTCGTCTCGCTCGAGGTTTGCGAAGTTAGTACATAGATTCGATTTTTACAGACTGACCAAGTGTAGAACTTAGTTAATCGATGCTTAAGAAAGGCAGAAGTGGACACAAGCGATATTTGAGGCACGCAGAAGATAATGGAAAAGTCGACTCTGGTAAACTTCGTCAACAAATAAGCCTGGCAGGTATCAATAACTCCAAGTGTAATATTTGAGGTTCCAGTGCCTAAGAATTATGATGAGTGAGTCATTTGTACTCCCTTTCTTATGTTTACATCACCTGGTCTGAACAACTGATGAAACTCAACTTTGTAAATAGTTACAGCCAATGATTGAATAGGATTAAGCAGTAATTTGAAATATTAAAAAATGGCTAAGACTTGTTCGTTTAAATTTTGAAGTTACGAACAATAGAACTTATCGTCTGTTTGAAGACGTTATGTGTCAACCAAAGTTCATACAAAAACTAATCCTGGATTTCCCTCGACGGTCTATGGAGTGGGGGATTTCTCGTCGGCATTGTGTAATAATTCAACAAGAGTGATAAACCCCCCAGTGCAAATAGCTCAGTTTGCACATTTTAAATACACTTTCCGTCAGTTTTAAAGGTACTTAAACAGAATTTCCCTAGTAATATATCGAGTGTTAGAAACGCATTCATTTGTAGTCGTGTAACTAAAGGACCATTACCTTATTTTATCATAATGTTAGAATGTTTTCAATGGCATAACAATTACACAAGTTTATTGTAGTACATATGATTCTAATATAAACGCGACTCGCCATAAATTTGTGATGTAAATTATTTATTAATTTTTCAATGGATAATTTTAGCAAATGACGGAATTATCAGGCTTGAGATATAGAAAACTCGTGTAATTATAAAAATATAATGTTTACAATATGTAACATGTTTTTTATCATATAAAAAACTATTTCTTTACTGGGTAAATCTGTATAAGTACCCTATAAAATTCTACCAAAAAAAGTACTTTAATTCGTTTTGTATTTTATGGATTTATCTGTTAATCTAACAGTTTAAGAGTTCAGAAATGGTTTTCAGTGGACGATGTTCCCGGCATGGCCAGGTGGGTTGAGGCGTTCGACTCGTAATTTGAGGTTTCAATCCTGCGACCGTACCACACATGCTCGACCTTTCAGCAGTGGGGGCGTTATACTGTGACAGTCAATCCCCCTATTCGTTAGTAAAAGAGTAGCCCAAGAGTTTGCAGTGGATGGTGCTGCCTAGCTGTTTGTCACTTCTAAATCAGGGACAACCTGTGCAGGCAACCCTCGTGTAGTTTTGTGCAAACTTCGAAACCAAAAGAGCATTTCTAGTCAAAGTAGTAAAGAGACCACTTAAAAATATCTTAAACAATCCAGTGAAGTTTTATTTTCAAATAGTACAAGATAATGGAAACTAGTAGACGGGAAATTCCTTGGCTTCTCTTAACACTCCTACGAAAAGTGGGGCCTAATAGGCCCCAGAGCAACTTGAAAGGTTATTAATATTAGGCTAATAAATTTGTATTTAAATGAAATGGCCATTTCATTTAATGAGTGTTAATGAGATACAACAATTTGTGTTAATTAATATAGTTTTTTATTATTATTATAGGAAAATATAAGGTAATTTACAAAATTAAATAGAAAATTACTGCCAGTACAAAGTTCTACTCTGGTAACCATTATGTTTTCAAAATTATGATAAAGTTATTTTCATGCTATTCAATGTAGCCTAATAAAATATCCCAAATTTAGTAACAATTGGTCCAGTGAGCTCGCCGGTTATAAACAGTTATGAAAACAACGCTGTTTTGTGGATAAACGTATTTCTGTGAATTGTTATATTTTATGACTAAAAGCAGGTTTTCTGCACAGAAATTTGAGATTTGGAAGCTCTTGAGTTTACCACCAGTGGTGTATTTAGGGAAGGACAAAAAGGGGTTCAGCCCCAAGGCCTACACCACCTTAAATCCTACATTTCTCATCACTGGCCACTGAGAGCCCTGATATAAAATATATTTCACTCAACTCTCACGTTAAGAAAACTGTTTAATCAGTCTTTTGTGACTTTGATTTAACTATAGGTGATTCTTTGACAAGATATGTGGACAGAATAGTCTGTGGGGAAAACAGGAGGAAATTATATTGTGCTACTCAGGGGCACAGGTGGTGGACAGAACTGACAGAGCAAGAGATGCACATACGGGCTAATGATGTAGGGAAAGGCAGGTCAGAGGAGCTAATTAATAAGTAAAAATGGTTGATAAAGACATTTAAAGAAAAAGTCCATAACTTAATTTTGTCAAGGAATTATTTATAGGGATGAAATGATAGTACATCACTAGGGTTAAATGCTAGGCTTAGCTTAGTATGTAAGGATGAGCAGAGAGGCTGGTTAGATCAGCTCAGTGGAAGAGAAGATGTTCTTGAAATGGATGGTTTACATTTAAATAGGGTTGGACTCGCTTGTTTGGTAAGGATATTAACTCAGCTGTAGGGGGGAATTTTAAACTAAACAGTGGTGACAGCCAGGAAGACTAAATGTAAAAATATGAGGCATTGAAAGGCTTAGCACAAGAAATGAGTGCAGAAGTAGTTATAAGAATAGGCTTAACTGTTGTAATGTTAGGAGTACAAGAAATAAAACGGATGACAATCAAAAGAATGGACAATTTTGATGTAATAAGAAGAAATGAAAGATGGGTAAACACACGATTTTGGTGGCAAAAGTTTCTTTGAAATACATGGTTACAGATTATTTAATAGACAGTATTAAAGAAAGGCTTCATATGTAAAGTGTGAGTTGCATCCTGTCGAGGATATTAAAGATAATAGCAAAGAGATTGAATCCATTTTGGTTCTATTAGTGAATACAAAGAGAAAAGTGTGAATTTATTACATAGCACCAGATGTTACTGATGAAATTAGTGAGAAACCCTACAGTGATATTAAGATTTCAGCTATTAATGATGTCATAGTTATGGGTGATTTTGATTTCAGGCATACAGGTTGAGAAATTTTAGAGTCAAACCATGAGGGTGAAAAGTTTTCAAGATGACTCGATTCACCTATTATTCAAGGAACTTACTACAAACAACACTATATTAGATTTATAGTTAACTATAAATATATAAATGACAGAGGAGAAACTGTGGGACATCTGAGTACACATGATTATTGTTTGATGTTTTGTTGGATGTAAAGAAATAATATTTTAGTTACAATTTAAAAAAACAAAAAACATTAAAGGGATGTGACAAGACTGCTCTGTTGTGTGTTGGACAGCTGAATTATCTAGAGACACCAATCAGTGTTTTGAGTTGGACAGCCGAGTTATCTAGGGACACCAATCAGATGTGGAAAATTTTAAAAGAAATTTATTTAAATATTTAACAAAAATATTTCTTACAGAAAGAAAATTGAGTAGAAGAGTGGTTGGATGGAAGAGAGCAGACGGTCGTTATAAATGGAGTGAGGTCAAACTGGACTAATGTTACACACGGGGGTACATCAGGACTTTTACATCAAGGACACAAATGAAATAACAGATAATAAATTACTTATATTTTGCTGATGGTGTTAAGGTCTTGAGTGTTGTTGGTTATGAAGAGGATATTACTGATTTACAAGAAGATTTAGATCATTTGGTAAGTTGGACAAACAAGTTTAAATGTGAGATACTTATTGTGGGTTATCACAATTTAAATTATAATTCAGGTGGGAATAACAGTGGGTTGCACATGGGAAATTAAAATCCACATTTTAGTCTTGCAAATCTGTAACATTACCACTAAACCTACTGGGGAAGATACCTGAAAATTGACTGTTTTCAATTAAAACATTTGTTGTTGTATTTTTTAAATACGATCCACTACTGGATTTATGAAAGTTTAAGGATTTAAACAAAACAATAAATACAAACTTTAGGGGGGGGGACTTCTACTAATTTTCTGGTATATTTCTTTCATATAATTTTTTTGGTTATTCCTCATTGGTTTATTTTAAGTTTTGATATTTCTTACAAGTAGCACATTACCTGTGTTGAACAAGAACCAACCCCAGCCTTGCAGAATTGTGATGTATGGTTTGGTGGATAAAGATGGCATCATATTTGAAACAACTGGAATAAGGTACTGTAACAAGTCCAACTCTTTCTCTGATTGGTTATCAATCAACCAAAAAAAGGTTTCTAGATGGCAGTAATAAACAATTTGTCATTGACAAAGTGACATAAAAAGTAACTATTATTATTTTTATTTGCAATCGAGTTTAGGCCCAGCATATCCTGGTGATTAGGGTACACCACTCTTGCCACGTGGGTTATGAGTTCAAATCACATTATCAAACATGCTTGCCCCTTTTTGGTCATGAGGACGTCACAATGCGCTGAACAGTCCCACTATTCATTGTCCAAAAAACTGGCAATAGGCAGTGTTGACGACTTACCCTTCCTTTAGCCTGTCACTTCTAAATCAGGTTGCCCTAGAGTAGCTCTGGGCAAAATTCAACAAACAAATCAGGTAGGTAATTCATTGTACAGAAAAAATATCAATAAACAGATGTTTAAAAGAGTACAATAAATTATTGGGTATATTTATACTTATTATGCATCATCAGAAAGGATACCTTTAATGACAGCTGGGTATTTTGTTTTTTATATTCTCAAAATGGTGCTTGTTTGTTGTTTCAAACATTTCCTGCAAAGCTACACAGTCAATGACTGTGTGTGTATAATAATTCCTAATTTTTAAATCATAGCCTAAAATATAGCTGGACAATAGAAATCACCATCAGATCTTGGCCTACTTCAATGAAGGTGTGGGATTTGACCAACTCTTACAGCATAGCCCATGGCCCAAATTAAAGAGTTCCTTTTTGCTACAAGAGTTCACAAACCGTGGGACTCGCAGCCTGAACTTCCTCCAAAATTATTAAATGCTCTTATTGTTATTGTTTATCACTTGTTCATGAAAAATACAAATTTGGTAGAAGAAGGTGTTTGTTTACTCAGACTTTAGTAACAGTTCATGACTACAAGTTCCTCATATTTTGTCACTTCCGTCCAACTTAAGTGATTTCCAATAAAGTTGAAATGTTTGTTGAGCAATGGAAGCCTTACGTTAAAGAAGTTATGCTTCAAAATGTGAGAAATTAAAAGTCTGTACTTAAATTTTGGGTTTTTGTTTTAACAGAACACATTTTTGAATTAAGATGTGGGTTTCTGGTGTGTTTCTTTTCAACGTGTAATCTGTATCATCCACCTGCACTCCCTTAAAATTCTAACCAACAGAAACAGAAATTACAACAAAAAAAAACAACTTTAATCCACTTAATGTTTTGTTGTTCATTGAAAACTGTACATTTAAGCAGTGTCGATTTTCCCACTTGAAATTTGGTACTCCAGGCTTTAATGATACAGAGTGTATAAAAATACAAGCCCTACGTTGTGACACGGTAAATACAGCAATTAGAATCACGATTGAGCAGACGAGTTGTTTCTTACTGGAACTTCATTCAAACAAGTTTTCGCTGTCTTGCTCTAGAAACAGAAAAGGTACAGTAAACAATTATTTTTTTCCCTAATTAAAAACTGATTTCAGACAGTTCCTTACGTCAACGCCACCTGTAGTGATTGGTATAAAGACAAAGAGATAACTTATGGGTTTACCAGTAAAAGTTTTTATATCTAAAATTAGTCATTTCTGTTTAGAAACAGGATAAACCAAGTTGTATGATCAACATAAATCAACTGATCTTTCTTCAACATTGCTTGAGAAACACAATCGCCTTACACGTCAACTACTTATTATTTTAACCAGTTAATATCAAGAGTCAAGAAGTGCGTGTGTTGTATACAAGCCTTAAAAAACAATTGTCTCACCTAGCCTCGGTTCGATGTTGCGTGTACTCAAACCACATGATGTTCGGATTAAGGTGGTGTCTCTTATCATCAGGAACTCGCTAAGTGGCCTGACAACGATAAAACAGTGTAGAAACTGTTCTAAAAATCTTTCACTTCTTGGTTAACTAAGATATTTTATGAAACAGTTATTTATGTAGAGACTTCAATATATTTACAAACAACTTAACAGTAGCCTTACTTCCACAAGTTTCTATGCAAATAATGTTTAGAAGGGAACAAAACATGACCACTGTAAGTACTGTTAACAACTGATTAAAGTTATTGACAGTAATGATAAAACAACCGAGTTCACACAATATCTACGTTCTTACGTTAGACAGACATGTAATTATCAACATCTGATATTCAAGTTGAATAGCTAGCTAACACTAATACTGGTCGACACGTCAGATATCTAGTTAACAATAAAGGTTGTGTTCTCTGAAAATATCGAAACTTTATCGAATACGAAAGACTAAAAACAATGCATTTATTTTATTTATATCACGTATGTATAGGTTCATGGATTTATAAGAAATTGCATGTACAATATTAAAATTATAGCTAATAAAAACTTGATAAATTATATGCAATTATCAAACAGAAAAATACCTTGTATGAAGATACAGGGTTTTCAGAAAAAGATAGACTACTTTCAGCTTGTTATATTTACTGAATTCACTCATCATATGTATGTGCACCTTACAAAGGAATGGTTTGTAATTTTGTTTCAATATAATCTTAATAACTGTACCAAATGACTTCCTATAAAGACAAAACTAACAGCCACAAATCTAACGTCATGGAAAAGATGAAATTAGATTCTTAAGTTCAGGTTGGTACAAGCAATAACTGTTACAGTCTCAATTCTCTTTGTTAACAAATAAATGTCTGTTTACGAGTGTAATTTTAGTTAATTAAAAGGGAGAAGTCATAATGGTGTTAGCAAAACTTACCATGACATAATAACTGGAAACAGGGGGGTCAGTAGAAACTGTGTGACTCCAAACCAAGCTGTAGCTACAATAACCCCAACAACAGACCCACAGAGAACTTGTAGCCATGTGTGATACTGGAGATATATTCTAAATAATTAGACAGAACCCAATGAGTCAGACTAAAAACAAGATAAGTCATATGTGGCTACAGTACCCATTAAATATAGTATAGTGTAGTAAACAATAGACAACTGACCTCAAATACATTTAGAAAGAAAAAAAAATAGTGTGAAAATATATTTAACAGAGGTATATTCCAAGTCCCCAACCTTTCTGTGATTTCTGGTAGAGGCTCCTATATCGACCAAAAACTGTTAAAAATGGCTTTATATCAGTGTTGACAACAGAATCTGATGAAACACAATTCCTCTTAAACAAATTACTTTTTCAAGATAATCACTTTTAAAAATGTTTTTTTAATAAACTCCCTCTGTTGGTAGATGGAGAGAATTACTTCTATTCTTAAACAATTATGAATCATATAAAACAGTGAATTTGTGGTGTAAATACCTGAATTAATTTTATGTCTCTATATTTAAAACTGTCCAGGTTGCCTTTGTCATGTAAATAACAACCATCAATTCAACAATGAACTGGTTTGACATTAAAGGATGCTTCAACAGATAAAAGTTTCTGAACAAAACTCAACAATGAACTGGTTTGACACTAAGGGGTACTTCAACAGATAAAAGTTTCTGAACAATACTCAACAATGAACTGGTTTGACACTAAGGGGTACTTCAACAGATAAAAGTTTCTGAACAATACTCAACAATGAACTGGTTTGACACTAAGGGGTACTTCAACAGATAAAGTTTCTGAACAATACTCAACAATGAACTGGTTTGACACTAAGGGGTACTTCAACAGATAAAAGTTTCTGAACAATACTCAACAATGAACTGGTTTGACACTAAAGGGTACTTCAACAGATAAAAGTTTCTGAACAATACTCAACAATGAACTGGTTTGACACTAAAGGGTACTTCAACAGATAAAAGTTTCTGAACAATACTCAACAATGAACTGGTTTGACACTAAGGGGTACTTCAACAGATAAAGTTTCTGAACAATACTCAACAATGAACTGGTTTGACACTAAGGGGTACTTCAACAGATAAAAGTTTCTGAACAAAACTCAACAATGAACTGGTTTGACACTAAGGGGTACTTCAACAGATAAAAGTTTCTGAACAATACTCAACAATGAACTGGTTTGACACTAAAGGGTACTTCAACAGATAAAGTTTCTGAACAATACTCAACAATGAACTGGTTTGACACTAAGGGTACTTCAACAGATAAAGTTTCTGAACAATACTCAACAATGAACTGGTTTGACACTAAAGGGTACTTCAACAGATAAAAGTTTCTGAACAATACTCAACAATGAACTGGTTTGACACTAAAGGGTACTTCAACAGATAAAAGTTTCTGAACAATACTCAACAATGAACTGGTTTGACACTAAAGGGTACTTCAACAGATAAAAGTTTCTGAACAATACTCAACAATGAACTGGTTTGACACTAAAGGGTACTTCAACAGATAAAAGTTTCTGAACAATACTCAACAATGAACTGGTTTGACACTAAAGGGTACTTCAACAGATAAAGGTTCTGAACAATACTCAACAATGAACTGGTTTGACACTAAAGGGTACTTCAACAGATAAAAGTTTCTGAACAATACTCAACAATGAACTGGTTTGACACTAAAGGGTACTTCAACAGATAAAAGTTTCTGAACAATACTCAACAATGAACTGGTTTGACACTAAAGGGTACTTCAACAGATAAAAGTTTCTGAACAATACTCAACAATGAACTGGTTTGACACTAAAGGGTACTTCAACAGATAAAGTTTCTGAACAATACTCAACAATGAACTGGTTTGACACGAAAGGGTACTTCAACAGATAAAGTTTCTGAACAATACTCAACAATGAACTGGTTTGACACTAAGGGGTACTTCAACAGATTAAAGTTTCTGAACAATACTCAACAATGAACTGGTTTGACACTAAAGGGTACTTCAACAGATAAAAGTTTCTGAACAATACTCAACAATGAACTGGTTTGACACTAAAGGGTACTTCAACAGATAAAAGTTTCTGAACAATACTCAACAATGAACTGGTTTGACACTAAAGGGTACTTCAACAGATAAAAGTTTCTGAACACTACCCAACAACGAACTGGTTTGACACTAATGGGTACTTCAACAGATAAAAGTTTCTGAACAATACTCAACAATGAACTGGTTTGACACTAAAGGGTACTTCAACAGATAAAAGTTTCTGAACAATACTCAACAATGAACTGGTTTGATACTAAATGGTACTTCAACAGATAAAAGTTTCTGAACAATACTCAACAATGAACTGGTTTGACACTAAAGGGTACTTCAACAGATAAAAGTTTCTGAACAATACTCAACAATGAACTGGTTTGCCACTAAAGAGTACTTCAACAGATAAAGTTTCTGAACAATACTCAACAATGAACTGGTTTGACACTAAAGGGTACTTCAACAAATAAAAGTTTCTGAACAATAGTCAACAATGAACTGGTTTGACACTAAAGGGTACTTCAACAAATAAAAGTTTCTGAACAATAGTTAACAATGAACTGGTTTGACACTAAAGGGTACTTCAACAGATAAAGTTTCTGAACAATACTCAACAATGAACTGGTTTGACACTAAAGGGTACTTCAACAGATAAAAGTTTCTGAACAATACTCAACAATGAACTGGTTTGACACTAAAGGGTACTTCAACAAATAAAAGTTTCTGAACAATACTCAACAATGAACTGGTTTGACACTAAAGGGTACTTCAACAGATAAAAGTTTCTGAACAATACTCAACAATGAACTGGTTTGACACTAAAGGGTACTTCAACAGATAAAGTTTCTGAACAATACTCAACAATGAACTGGTTTGACACTAAAGGGTACTTCAACAGATAAAGTTACTGAACAATACTCAACAATGAACTGGTTTGACACTAAGGGGTACTTCAACAGATAAAAGTTTCTGAACAATACTCAACAATGAACTGGTTTGACACTAAAGGGTACTTCAACAGATAAAAGTTTCTGAACAATACTCAACAATGAACTGGTTTGACACTAAGGGGTACTTCAACAGATAAAGTTTCTGAACAATACTCAACAATGAACTGGTTTGACACTAAGGGGTACTTCAACAGATAAAGTTTCTGAACAATACTCAACAATGAACTGGTTTGACACTAAAGGGTACTTCAACAGATAAAGTTTCTGAACAATACTCAACAACGAACTGTTTG
>NC_134827.1:110296232-110445811 GCF_004210375.1 Tachypleus tridentatus
GTTCTACTTACAGTATGTTATTTATATAGTTGGTTCTACTTACAGTATGTTATTTATATAGTTAGTTCTACTTACAGTATGTTATTTATATAGTTGGTTCTACTTACAGTATGTTATTTATATAGTTGGTTCTACTTACAGTATGTTATTTATACACTTGATTCTACATACAGCATGTTATTTATGCATTGGTTCTACTTACAGTATGTTATTTATGCATTGGTTCTACTTACAGTATGTTATTTATATAGTTGGTTCTACTTACAGTATGTTATTTATATAGTTGGTTCTACTTACAGTATGATATTTATATAGTTGGTTCTACTTACAGTATGTTATTTATATAGTTGGTTTTACTTACAGTATGTTATTTATATAATTAGTTCTACTTACAGTATGTTATTTATATAGTTGGTTCTACATAGAGTATGTTATTTATGCATTGGTTCTACTTACAGTATGTTATTTATATAGTTAGTTCTACTTACAGTATATTATTTATATAGTTGTATCTACTTACAGTATGTTATTTATATAGTTAGTTCTACTTACAGTATGTTATTTATGCATTGGTTCTACTTACAGTATGTTATTTATATAGTTGGTTCTACTTACAGTATGTTATTTATATAGTTGGTTCTACTTTTACAGTATGTTATTTATATAGTTGGTTCTACTTACAGTGTGTTATTTATATAATTGTTTCTACTTACAGTATGTTATTTATATAGTTAGTTCTACTTACAGTATGTTATTTATGCATTGGTTCTACTTACAGTATGTTATTTATATAGTTGGTTCTACTTACAGTATGTTATTTATACACTTGATTCTACATACAGCATGTTATTTATGCATTGGTTCTACTTACAGTATGTTATTTATGCATTGGTTCTACTTACAGTATGTTATTTATATAGTTGGTTCTACTTACAGTATGTTATTTATATAGTTGGTTCTACTTACAGTATGATATTTATATAGTTGGTTCTACTTACAGTATGTTATTTATATAGTTGGTTTTACTTACAGTATGTTATTTATATAATTAGTTCTACTTACAGTATGTTATTTATATAGTTGGTTCTAGATACAGTATGTTATTTATGCATTGGTTCTACTTACAGTATGTTATTTATGCATTGTTTCTACTTACAGTATGTTATTTATATAGTTGGTTCTACTTACAGTATGTTATTTATATAGTTGGTTCTACTTACAGTATGTTGTTTATATAGTTAGTTCTACTTACAGTATATTATTTATATAGGTAGTTCTACTTACAGTATGTTATTTATATAGTTAGTTCTACTTACAGTATGTTATTTATATAGCTAGTTCTACTTACAGTATGTTATTTATATAGGTAGTTCTACTTACAGTATGTTATTTATATAGGTAGTTCTACTTACAGTATGTTATTTATATAGCTAGTTCTACTTACAGTATGTTATTTATATAGCTAGTTCTACTTACAGTATCTTATTTATATAGCTAGTTCTACTTACAGTATGTTATTATATAGCTAGTTCTACTTACAGTATGTTATTTATATAGCTATTTCTACTTACAGTATGTTATTTATATAGCTATTTCTACTTACAGTATGTTATTTATATAGCTATTTCTACTTACAGTATGTTATTTACATAGTTAGTTCTACTTACAGTATGTTATTTATATAGTTGGTTCTACTTACAGTATGTTATTTATATAGTTGGTTCTACTTACAGTATGTTATTTATATAGTTAGTTCTACTTACAGTATGTTATTTATATAGTTGGTTCTACTTACAGTATGTTATTTATATAGTTAGTTCTACTTACAGTATGTTATTTATATAGTTGTTTCTACTTACAGTATGTTATTTATATAGTTGTTTCTACTTACAGTATGTTATTTATATAGTTAGTTCTACTTACATTATGTTATTTATATAATTGGTTCTATTTAACGTGTCTCACGAAAGCTTTGTTTACTTTCTTTAATACTCTGTACAAAACTAAGTAGGAAATCAGTTCACTGAAGATCCAGGTATTGATCTCTTTGTACCACAGTTCAATGTGAAGATCCAGGTATTGATCTCTTTGTACCACAGTTCAATGTGAAGATCCAGGTATTGATCTCTTTGTACCACAGTTCAATGTGAAGATCCAGGTATCGATCTCTTTGTACCACAGTTCAATTTGAAGATCCAGGTATCGATCTCTTTGTACCACAGTTCACTGAAGATCCAGGTATTGATCTCTTTGTACCACAGTTCAATGTGAAGATCCAGGTATCGATCTCTTTGTACCACAGTTCACTGAAGATCCAGGTATCGATCTCTTTGTATCACAGTTCACTAAAGATCCAGGTATTGATCTCTTTGTACCACAGTTCAATGTGAAGATCCAGGTATTGATCTCTTTGTACCACAGTTCACTGAAGATCCAGGTATTGATCTCTTTGTACCACAGTTCAATGTGAAGATCCAGGTATCGATCTCTTTGTACCACAGTTCACTGAATATCCAGGTATTGATCTCTTTGTACCACAGTTCATTGTGAAGATCCAGGTGTCGATCTCTTTGTACCACAGTTCAATGTGAATATCCAGGTATTGATCTCTTTGTACCACAGTTCACTAAAGATCCAGATATCGATCTCTTTGTTCCACAGTTCAATGTGAAGATCCAGGTATTGATCTCTTTGTACCACAGTTCACTGAATATCCAGGTATCGATCTCTTTGTACCACAGTTCACAGAAGATCCAGGTATCGATCTCTTTGTACCACAGTTCAATGTGAAGTTCCAGGTATTTATCTCTTTGTACCACAGTTTAATGTGAAGATCCAGGTATTGATCTCTTTGTACCACAGTTCAATGTGAAGATCCAGGTATCGATCTCTTTGTACCACAATTTAATGTGAAGATCCAGGTATTGATCTCTTTGTACCACAGTTCAATGTGAAGATCCAGGTATCGATCTCTTTGTACCACAGTTTAATGTGAAGATCCAGGTATTGATCTCTTTGTCCCACAGTTCAATGTGAAGATCCAGGTATTGCTCTCTTTGTACCACAGTTCACTGAATATCCAGGTATTGATCTCTTTGTACCACAGTTCAATGTGAAGATCTAGGTATCGATCTCTTTGTACCACAGTTTAATGTGAAGATCCAGGTATTGATCTCTTTGTCCCACAGTTCAATGTGAAGATCCAGGTATTGCTCTCTTTGTACCACAGTTCACTGAATATCCAGGTATTGATCTCTTTGTACCACAGTTCAATGTGAAGATCCAGGTATCGATCTTTTTGTACACATTATGAAGTCATTTCATTGTCGTTACAAAACCAAACAGTTTACACTTGGGTGTAGGAACAATTATCTAGAATATGTTACGTATTAAACAAATATTTTGAATCAACTCAATATAATTTCATGTTGTAATCTCCAATACATTTTTGCCCCCCCCCCCAATTTACTGCAAAATAATATATATATTTATGGGTTTTGAAACAAACCAGCTTGGTAAATACTGGCTGGTATACCTGGAATAAATGAACAAACCAGATAGGTAATTACTGGCTGGTATAAATAGATGAATGAACAAACCAGCTTGGCAATACTGGCTAGTATACTTAAAGTGACTGTACAAACCAGCTAGGTAAATGCTGGCTGGTATACCTAAAGTGACTGTACAAACCAGCTAGGTAAATGCTGGCTAGTATACTTAAAGTGACTGTACAAACCAGCTAGGTAAATACTGGCTAGTATAAATAGATGAATGAACAAACCAGCTTGGTAATACTGGCTAGTATACTTAAAGTGACTGTACAAACCAGCTAGGTAAATACTGGCTAGTATACTTAAAGTGACTGTACAAACCAACTAGGTAAATACTGGCTAGTATACTTAAAGTGACTGTACAAACCAGCTAAGTAAATACTGGCTAGTATACTTAAAGTGACTGTACAAACCAGCTAGGTAAATACTGGCTAGCATACCTAAAGTGACTGTACAAACCAGCTAGGTAAATACTGGCTAGTATACCTAAAGTGACTGTACAAACCAGCTAGGTAAATACTGGCTAGTATACCTAAAGTGACTGTACAAACCAGCTAGGTAAATGCTGGCTGGTATACCTAAAGTGACTGTACAAACCAGCTAGGTAAATGCTGGCTGGTATACCTAAAGTGACTGTACAAACCAGCTAGGTAAATGCTGGCTGGTATACCTAACGTTACTGTACCAACGAACTAGGTAAATGCTGGCTGGTATACCTAAAGTGACTGTACAAACCAGCTAGGTAAATGCTGGCTGGTATACCTAAAGTGACTGTACAAACCAGCTAGGTAAATGCTGGCTGGTATACCTAACGTTACTGTACAAACGAACTAGGTAAATGCTGGCTGGTATACCTAAGTGACTGTACAAACCAGCTAGGTAAATGCTGGCTGGTATACCTAAAGTGACTGTACAAACCAGCCAGGTAACATATTTTTACTCCTGTCCACTCAGGTAGAGAACTGAGTTTCAGTGGTACTCTCTGTACAACAGACACCCTTCAACATAGAAACAGATCATTAACGTAACTATTGATTATTCAGTTCAGTGTAGACAAGTCTTTCCTACATATGTGATAACCAACATTCCGAGACTACACGACCTACAGCCGAGGTAAACGGTAAAAATGACATGTCATCTCGGCGAAAACACGCTTCAGTTAGCGGAAATCAATACGTGTAGTTCTCCATAGACTTTCCAGCCGCATAGTCTGCTGGCTTCGAAAGATATGCATCTTTGAAGCGCCGAAACACAAAACAATCGACATCCGTCGTGGAAAGACTAATATACTCAAATCTCGCGCAGCTCTACGGATATCTTTTTGTAAAGACAAATCGCATAATGTTTTGTGATCCAATGAATAAAAGACATTTTATGTGCCAAAAATGCAACTTGTTAATAGCAAAACTAAAGTTTTTTTATTTTATAGTCTAGTTTGAACTAACATCTACTGTTTTACATAGTATTTGAACTAATGTCTACTGTTTTACAGAGTAGTTTGAAGTAACGTTTTCAATCATACAGGGTAGTATGAACTAAACTATACTGTTCTACAGAGTAATTTGAACAAAGGTCTACTGTTCTACAGAGTAATTTGAACAAAAGTCTACTGTTCTACAGAGTAATTTGAACAAAGGTCTACTGTTCTACAGAGTAGTTTGAACAAAAGTCTACTGTTCTACAGAGTAATTTGAACAAAAGTCTACTGTTCTACAGAGTAGTTTGAACAAAAGTCTACTGTTCTACAGAGTAATTCGAACAAGTCTACTGTTCTACAGAGTAATTTCAACAAAAGTCTACTGTTCTACAGATTAATTTGAACAAAAGTCTACTGTTTTACATAGTATTTGAACTAATGTCTACTGTTTTACAGAGTAGTTTGAAGTAACGTTTTCAATCATACAGGGTAGTATGAACTAAACTATACTGTTCTACAGAGTAATTTGAACAAAGGTCTACTGTTCTACAGAGTAATTTGAACAAAAGTCTACTGTTCTACAGAGTAATTTGAACAAAAGTATACTGTTCTACAGAGTAGTTTGAACAAAAGTCTACTGTTCTACAGAGTAATTTGAACAAAAGTCTACTGTTCTACAGAGTAGTTTGAACAAAAGTCTACTGTTCTACAGAGTAATTCGAACAAGTCTACTGTTCTACAGAGTAATTTCAACAAAAGTCTACTGTTCTACAGATTAATTTGAACAAAAGTCTACTGTTCTACAGAGTAATTTGAACAAAAGTCTACTGTTCTACAGAGTAATTCGAACAAGTCTACTGTTCTACAGAGTAATTTGAACAAAAGTCCACTGTTCTACAGAGTAATTTGAACAAAAGTCTACTGTTCTACAGAGTAATTTGAACAAAAGTCTACTGTTCTACAGAGTAGTTTGAACAAAAGTCTACTGTTCTACAGAGTAATTTGAACAAAAGTCTACTGTTCTACAGAGTAATTTGAACAAAAGTTTACTGTTCTACAGAGTAATTTGAACAAAAGTCTACTGTTCTACAGAGTAGTTTGAACAAAAGTCTACTGTTCTAGAGAGTAATTTGAACAAAAGTCTACTGTTCTACAGAGTAATTTAAACAAAAGTCTACTGTTCTACAGAGTAATTCGAACAAGTCTACTGTTCTACAGAGTAATTTGAACAAAAGTCTACTGTTCTACAGAGTAATTTGAACAAAAGTTCTACTGTTCTACAGAGTAATTTGAACAAAAGTCTACTGTTCTACAGAGTAATTTGAACAAAAGTCTACTGTTCTACAGAGTAGTTTGAACAAAAGTCTACTGTTCTACAGAGTAATTTGAATAAGTCTACTGTTCTACAGAGTAATTTGAACAAAAGTCTACTGTTCTACAGAGTAATTTGAACAAAAGTCTACTGTTCTACAGAGTAGTTTGAACAAAAGTCTACTGTTCTACAGAGTAATTTGAACAAAAGTCTACTGTTCTACAGAGTAATTTGAACAAAAGTCTACTGTTCTACAGAGTAATTTGAACAAAAGTCTACTGTTCTACAGAGTAGTTTGAACAAAAGTCTACTGTTCTACAGAGTAATTTGAACAAAAGTCTACTGTTCTACAGAGTAATTTGAACAAAAGTTTACTGTTCTACAGAGTAATTTGAACAAAAGTCTACTGTTCTACAGAGTAGTTTGAACAAAAGTCTACTGTTCTACAGAGTAATTCGAACAAGTCTACTGTTCTACAGAGTAATTTGAACAAAAGTCCACTGTTCTACAGAGTAATTTGAACAAAAGTCTACTGTTCTACAGAGTAATTTAAACAAAAGTCTACTGTTCTACAGAGTAATTCGAACAAGTCTACTGTTCTACAGAGTAATTTGAACAAAAGTTTACTGTTCTACAGAGTAATTTGAACAAAAGTCTACTGTTCTACAGAGTAATTTGAACAAAAGTCTACTGTTCTACAGAGTAATTTGAACAAAAGTCTACTGTTCTACAGAGTAGTTTGAACAAAAGTCTACTGTTCTACAGAGTAATTTGAACAAAAGTCTACTGTTCTACAGAGTAATTTGAGCAAAAGTCTACTGTTCTACAGAGTAATTTTAACAAAAGTTTACTGTTCTACAGAGTAGTTTGAACAAAAGTCTACTGTTCTAGAGAGTAATTTGAACAAAAGTCTACTGTTCTACAGAGTAATTTAAACAAAAGTCTACTGTTCTACAGAGTAATTCGAACAAGTCTACTGTTCTACAGAGTAATTTGAACAAAAGTCTACTGTTCTACAGAGTAATTTGAACAAAAGTTCTACTGTTCTACAGAGTAATTTGAACAAAAGTCTACTGTTCTACAGAGTAATTTGAACAAAAGTATACTGTTCTACAGAGTAGTTTGAACAAAAGTCTACTGTTCTACAGAGTAATTTGAATAAGTCTACTGTTCTACAGAGTAATTTGAACAAAAGTCTACTGTTCTACAGAGTAATTTGAACAAAGTCTACTGTTCTACAGAGTAGTTTGAACAAAAGTCTACTGTTCTACAGAGTAATTTGAACAAAAGTCTACTGTTCTACAGAGTAATTTGAACAAAAGTCTACTGTTCTACAGAGTAATTTGAACAAAAGTCTACTGTTCTACAGAGTAGTTTGAACAAAAGTCTACTGTTCTACAGAGTAATTTGAACAAAAGTCTACTGTTCTACAGAGTAATTTGAACAAAAGTTTACTGTTCTACAGAGTAATTTGAACAAAAGTCTACTGTTCTACAGAGTAGTTTGAACAAAAGTCTACTGTTCTACAGAGTAATTCGAACAAGTCTACTGTTCTACAGAGTAATTTGAACAAAAGTCCACTGTTCTACAGAGTAATTTGAACAAAAGTCTACTGTTCTACAGAGTAATTTAAACAAAAGTCTACTGTTCTACAGAGTAATTCGAACAAGTCTACTGTTCTACAGAGTAATTTGAACAAAAGTTTACTGTTCTACAGAGTAATTTGAACAAAAGTCTACTGTTCTACAGAGTAATTTGAACAAAAGTCTACTGTTCTACAGAGTAATTTGAACAAAAGTCTACTGTTCTACAGAGTAGTTTGAACAAAAGTCTACTGTTCTACAGAGTAATTTGAACAAAAGTCTACTGTTCTACAGAGTAATTTGAGCAAAAGTCTACTGTTCTACAGAGTAATTTTAACAAAAGTTTACTGTTCTACAGAGTAATTTGAACAAAAGTCTACTGTTCTACAGAGTAGTTTGAACAAAAGTCTACTGTTCTACAGAGTAATTTGAACAAGTCTACTGTACTACAGAGTAATTTGAACAAAAGTCTACTGTTCTACAGAGTAATTTGAACAAAAGTCTACTGTTCTACAGAGTAATTTAAACAAAAGTCTACTGTTCTACAGAGTAATTCGAACAAGTCTACTGTTCTACAGAGTAATTTGAACAAAAGTCTACTGTTCTACAGAGTAATTTGAACTAATGTCTACTGTTTTACAGAGTAGTTTGAAGTAACGTCTTCAGTCATACAGGGTAGTATGAACTAAACTATACTGTTCTACAGAGTAATTTGAACAAAAGTCTACTGTTCTACAGAGTAGTTTGAACAAAAGTCTACTGTTCTACAGAGTAATTTGAACAAAAGTCTACTGTTTTACAGAGTAATTTGAACAAAAGCTTACTGTTCTACAGATTAATTTGAACAAAAGTCTACTGTTCTACAGAGTAATTTGAACAAAAGTCTACTGTTCTACAGAGTAATTTGAACAAAAGTCTACTGTTCTACAGAGTAGTTTGAACAAAAGTCTACTGTTCTACAGAGTAATTTGAACAAAAGTCTACTGTTCTACAGAGTAATTTGAACAAAAGTCTACTGTTCTACAGAGTAATTTGAACAAGTCTACTGTTCTACAGAGTAATTTGAACAAAAGTCTACTGTTCTACAGAGTAATTCGAACAAGTCTACTGTTCTACAGAGTAATTTGAACAAAAGTCTACTGTTCTACAGAGTAGTTTGAACAAAAGTCTACTGTTCTACAGTGTAATTTGAACAAGTCTACTGTTCTACAGAGTAATTTGAACAAAAGTCTACTGTTCTACAGAGTAATTCGAACAAGTCTACTGTTCTACAGAGTAATTCGAACAAAAGTCTACTGTTCTACAGAGTAATTTCAACAAAAGTCTACTGTTTTACAGAGTAATTTGAATAAGTCTACTGTTCTACAGAGTAATTTGAACAAAAGTCTACTGTTCTACAGAGTAATTTGAACAAAAGTCTACTGTTTTACAGAATAATTTCAACTTATGTCTTCAGTTATACAGAGTAATTTAAACTAATGTCTACTGTTTTTCAGAGTCATTTGAACTAATGTCTTCAGTTATACAGGGTAGTTTCAACTAATATCTTCTATTTGACAAGTAGTTTGAACTAAAGTCTACTGTTTTACAGGATAGTTTGAACTAAAGTTTTACAGAGTAGTTTGACGATTCTGAAAACCAGTTAGTGAGAAACGAACTGTTCCAAATGTAACACTCGTCGGAAACTGTGGGCTAATATTTAAAAATCGAGAACAGGGCCTTGTGGTTGTCCTAATGGTTTGTTTTCCCTAAATAGTCACTCTTAATTGAAATGTCATGCTATGTTAGTTGGTAATGTCATCAACAGAAAACGTTGGCTAATGGAAGATTCTTTCTTACATCAATTACATCTAATATATTGTATAGTTAGCAAACTTTTATAAGATGGCTTTTAGTCTTAAGTCTAGTGTTACGAAATGTGGATCTGTGGATTTTATATTTCGCGTCCAATTGTCTCCAAAATAGCTACCATCCACTCTTTGGGAGCTTCGTAAGACAGAAGGTCAAATCCAACTGTTATATTTAATTTTCCAAGATATAGCGGTGGGCGCTGTTGAATAGCTCCTATGCCCAGTTTTTCAGCTAATAGTTAAAGGCAAATGACGCTAACAGCACTGATATAGTCTTGCAGAAATATACAACATAAACAAAACCAAGATGGTTGCCGTTAAAAACGGGCCAAATTACCATCGTATGTTTCAGGAAATTTTGAAAATATTATTTAACAATACTGTTTGACATTTTGTTTTATTTGACCTCCGAACTAGTGGTGAGAAAAGGTGTCTTAGATAAATGAGTATGACCATTCAATAGAACCAGTATCGTCCAACAGCAACTGGCCATTCAACAGAACCAGTATCGTCCAACAGCAACAATACCGTAGAGAACTTAAACTGATTGGTAGTTGAGGATTGTGTCTAACCCTTTATTACTTACACTGATTTGTAGCTGAGGATTGTGTCTAACCCTTTATTACTTACACTGATTGGTAGCTGAGGATTGTGTCTAACCATTTATTACTTATACTGATTGGTAGCTGAGGATTGTGTCTAACCATCTATTACTTAAACTGATTTGAAGCTGAGGATTGTGTCTAACCCTTTATTACTTACACTGATTGGTAGGTGAGGACTGTGTCTGATCCTCTATTACTTATACCGATTGGTAGCTGAGGATTGTGTCTAACCCTTTATTACTTACACTGATTGGTAGCTGAGGATTGTGTCTAACCCTTTATTACTTACACTGATTGGTAGCTGAGGACTGTGTCTAACCCTCTATTACTTATACCGATTGGTAGCTGAGGATTGTGTCTAACCCTTTATTACTTACACTGATTGGTAGCTGAGGACTCTTTTTATTGGCCGTATTTTACGTATATCCTCACTATTTAAATGACTTTTTTTATTGGCCGTATTTTACGTATATCCCCACTATTTAAATGTCTCTTTTTATTGGCCGTATTTTACCTATATCCTCACTATTTAAATGACTTTTTTGATTGACCGTATTTTACGTATATACCCACTATTTAAATGTCTCTTTTTATTGGTCGTATTTTACGTATATCCTCACTATTTAAATGACTTTTTTGATTGACCGTATTTTACGTATTTACCCACTATTTAAATGTCTCTTTTTATTGGTAGTATTTTACGTATATCCTCACTATTTAAATGACTTTTTTGATTGATTGTATTTTACGTATATCCTCACTATTTAAATGACTTTTTTGATTGACCGTATTTTACCTATATCCTCACTATTTAAATGACTTTTTTGATTGACCGTATTTTACGTATATACCTACTATTTAAATGTCTCTTTTTATTGGTCGTATTTTACCTATATCCTCACTATTTAAATGACTTTTTTTATTGGCCGTATTTTACGTGTATCCTCACTATTTAAATGACTTTTTTGATTGACCGTATTTTACGTATATCCTCACTATTTAAATGACTTTTTTGATTGACCGTATTTTACGTATATCCTCACTATTTAAATGACTCTTTTTATTGACCGTATTTTACGTATATCCACACTACTTAAATATCTCTTTTTCTTGGCCGTATTTTACGTATATCCCCACTATTTAAATGTCTTTTTTGATTGGCCGTATTTTACGTATATCCTCACTATTTAAATGACTTTTTTGATTGACCGTATTTTAAGCGTGTCCTCAGTTCATCTATGTATTTTCTGCCTCAGACACAGATAGATTATTCAGTGTTTATCGAGGAAAGTGCTTTTCTTTGGGCACTCCGGTTTTTTCCACAACTAATTTTTTTCTGCCACTGAATTCGTGGATCTTTAGTCCTTGAAGGACCATTCCCTGCCCTGATACTTTGGCCCCTTTTAAAGTTTCTAATCCTCGATCGTGTTTTTTTTTTTTCAACAGCCACTACGCTGTGTTCTACACCATTCTGCATTACCCACTCCAATGTAGTCCAATGTGACAAAGGTACACGACATTCGTATTTTCTACTGTTTCTACAGCATTCGTTTTCTTGACGTTTGTAATAAGATTTTCCAGTCCAAATAGCCACACACACACACACATCGTGTACAGGAATATCACATCCGTTAAGTCGAGATAACATATCTTATTCCATTTAAGACTTATCCTTAATTCTGTGAACAGGAATGAAGAGAAATAAATGTTTCTGATCGCCCCAGGGTTGTCTCTTGAGGCTCTTGATCATAAACCTAAATTACTACCAATATAAACTAACAAACAAAATGTTTTACTAATGTACGCATTATTTAAATGATTAGTGAAGCCATACTGGTATGTATTTTAAATTTTTAACATTTATCAAAAAGTTTAGTTTGTACGCGGTTATACTGACGTGACGTTTTTCAAGGAATATTAGATGTACTTTAAGACTCCGTACTAACGGCCTAGTGGTTTGGTTTGTTTTGAATTTCGCGCAAAGCTACACGAGGGTTATCTGCGCTAGCCGTCCCTAATTTAGCAGTGTGAGACTAGAGGGAAAGTAGCTAGTCATCACCACCCACCGCCAACTCTTAGGCTACTCTTTTACCAACGAATAGTGCGATTGATCGTCACAGTAAAACGCCCCCACGGCTGAAAGAGCGAGCATGTTTGGTGCGACCTGGATTCGAACCGATCCTCAGATAACGAATCGAACGCCTTAACCCACTTGGCCATGCCGGGCCAACAGCCTACTGTTTATGTGTTCCATAAGTAAGCCATTCGTTTTTGGAATATTTAATATATCCAATGTCGTTGTCTGTATTTTTTATATTATAATTCTCATTGTAGAAATTTTTCTACAATGTTAGCTTAGTACGTGGATTTAGGACTAAACCAAATCTCTTAAACTGACTGAAACTTTACTAGGTTTACGGTCGAAAATGCCGTTAAAAGCGAGGACGTAGTTTTGTTGTTGTTAAACATGAAGAGCTGTCTTTGCTCTTCCTTTAGCAGGCATCAGAACTCGAATTTTAACGCCGAAAGTCTGCAGACTTCCTGCTGAGCCACTGAATTGTAACAACGGGAGAAAAAACTGATACATTCAATTCTTTATAAGTAAGAACGTTAATACTAGTATATATAATTAGATATAGTCGTTAAAGGGTTGGTATTTCTTTGCTCTAAGTTGGTTGTTAATATTAAGTGCCTAGAAGTATGAATGCCACATTTTACATGTCACATCTCTTAGTAAAATATAACGGGTGAACCACAAAAAACAATTATTTTCTTATCAGATTTGCTACACAGAACATTAGAATTTTATTAGCAACAGTTGAACTGGTATAAAAGCTATTACTGTTTTATCAATATGAAAGCAAAAGATGTGTATTGTTTTCGTCACACTCCATTTGAATTCGATTTGAAAGTCTTAGAAAAACTTTGCAAAGATAGAATATTATTCTTGGACGAAACGAATAATATTTTATTAAATGTTAACCCCAATTTGCTGTTCCGACGGTGTCTTATATTAACCCTAGCTTGTTGTTCCGATAGTGTCTAATATTAACCCTAATTTGTTGTTCCGATAGTGTCTTATATTAACCCTAACTTGCTGTTCCGGCGGTGTCTTATATTAACCCTAGCTTGTTGTTCCGATAGTGTCTTATATTAACCCTAATTTGTTGTTCCGATAGTGTCTTATATTAACCCTAATTTGTTGTTTCGACAGTGTCTTATATTAACCATAATTTGCTGTTCCAGTTGTGTCTTATATTAACCCTAACTTGCTGTTCCGATGGTGTCTTATATTAACCTTAACTTGTTGTTCCGATAGTGTCTTATATTAACCCTAATTTGTTGTTCCGATAGTGTCTTATATTAACCTTAACTTGCTGTTCCAGCTGTGTCTTATATTAACCTTAACTTGTTGTTCCGATAGTGTCTTATATTAACCCTAATTTGTTGTTCCGATAGTGTCTTATATTAACCCTAATTTGTTGTTCCGATAGTGTCTTATATTAACCCTAATTTGTTGTTTCAATAGTGTCTTATATTAACCATAATTTGCTGTTCCAGCTGTGTCTTATATTAACCTTAACTTGCTGTTCCGATGGTGTCTTATATTAACCCTAATTTGTTGTTTCGATAGTGTCTTATATTAACCATAATTTGCTGTTCCAGCTGTGTCTTATATTAACCCTAACTTGCTGTTCCGATGGTGTTTGTGTTTCAAACACATTTTACTAAAGTACTTACACACCAAATTGTCTTACGGTGCACGACTTCAATGGTTAAAGGGTCTATACCGACGTACGACCTGCATTCGAAAACTCTGAACAAAATTATTTTTAATATTGAAGTTAATTCTATATAGTACTGTACCCAGCGCCTCAGTAGTAAGTCTGACAGTTTAATATTGGGTTTCGATTCTCACGGTGAGCAGAGAGCTCAGATGTCTGACAGTTTAATATTGGGTTTCGATTCTCACGGTGAGCAGAGAGCTCAGATAACTCATGACCAAGCTTTGCGCTTAACAAAAAAACGTTTATTGCGTACGTCGGGGGGTGAGAATAAGTCTACGAACATAAACACGAAATCCTAGAGTTCCAATCATCGCATAAGCAGCGTATAAATAGCCCATGATGTAACTTTGCACTAAACAAAAGCACTTGTGTATTTCATATAAAAAATGAGCAATTTTACCCAATTATTTTAGTTAGGTGTTTAGACTGTTAACAAAACTGACCATACTGTAATACGTGGACCCCATCAGGTCGGTAATTCAAGAGACGAAGTTAAGAAGTCATTGAAAATAATTAATTTCACAGAGGGCGTGGTTTTCCATATTATTCCTTCAGTTCTTAGCGTCCATCTACTTTCTATCACGTGGAATGTTTTACGTGTTACCGACTGTTCATGCAGAACATGAACATCCAACTTCTTTAGTTCATTCATTCTTTCAACGTATACTGTATCATTTTAACATTTTTGGTAAAAAATATTACTGACGTAATATACAATAATTCCCCTATCATTAACCGAAGTTCTTTTCAGACGGACGCAAACAGAAGCTTTTTTATTAATTATTTATTTCTTGCTCAATCTAATTAATGGATACACCCTTCCAATTAATTAATCATATTGGAAAGAAAATATGTCCTTCTTCCCAATAACTCAGCAATACATCTGAGGATTTATAACTTCAAAAACTGGGTTTCGATATCCATGTTAGGCTCGTCCTGTGACTTTTTGTTTAACAACAAACACACCAATAAAAAATAACAAGGAACTGATATTCAGTTCTGTGACTTTTTGTTTAACAACAAACACTTCAATAAAAAATAACAAGGAACTGATATTCAGTTCTGTGACTTTTTGTTTAACAACAAACACGCCAATAAAAAATAACAAGGAACTGATATTCAGTTCTGTGACTTTTTGTTTAACAACAAACACTCCAATAAAAAATAACAAGAAACTGATATTCAGTTCTGTGACTTTTTGTTTAACAACAAACACTTCAATAAGAAATAACAAGGAACTGATATTCAGTTCTGTGACTTTTTGTTTAACAACAAACACTCCAATAAACAAATAAAAAGGAACTGATATTCAGTTCTGTGACTTTTTGTTTAACAACAAACACTTCAATAAGAAATAACAAGGAACTGATATTCAGTTCTGTGACTTCTTGTTTAACAACAAACACTCCAATAAACAAATAGCAAGTAACTAACATTCAGTTCTGTGACTTTTTGTTTAACAACAAACACTCAATAAACAAATAACAAGGAACTGATATTCAGTTCTGTGACTTTTTGTTTAACAACAAACACTCCAATAAACAAATAACAAGTGACTAATATTCAGTTCTGTGACTTTTTGTTTAACAACAAAACTCAATAAACAAATAACAAGTAACTAATATTCAGTTCTGTGACTTTTTGTTTAACAACAAACACTTCAATAAGAAATAACAAGGAACTGATATTCAGTTCTGTGACTTTTTGTTTAACAACAAACACTCCAATAAACAAATAAAAAGGAACTGATATTCAGTTCTGTGACTTCTTGTTTAACAACAAACACTCCAATAAACAAATAGCAAGTAACTAACATTCAGTTCTGTGACTTTTTGTTTAACAACAAACACTCCAATAAACAAATAACAAGGAACTGATATTCAGTTCTGTGACTTTTTGTTTAACAACAAACACTTCAATAAACAAATAACAAGTAACTAACATTCAGTTCTGTGACTTTTTGTATAACAACAAACACTCCAATAAACAAATAACAAGGAACTGATATTCAGTTCTGTGACTTTTTGTTTAACAACAAACACTCAATAAACAAATAACAAGGAACTGATATTCAGTTCTGTGACTTTTGTTTAACAGCAAACACTCAATAAACAAATAACAAGGAACTGATATTCAGTTCTGTAACTTTTGTTTAACAACAAACACTCAATAAACAAATAACAAGGAACTGATATTCAGTTCTGTGACTTTTGTTTAACAACAAACACTCAATAAACAAATAACAAGGAACTGATATTCAGTTCTGTGACATTTTGTTTAACAACAAACACTCCAATAAACAAATAACAAGGAACTGATATTCAGTTCTGTGACTTTTGTTTAACAACAAACACTCAATAAACAAATAACAAGGAACTGATATTCAGTTCTGTGACATTTTGTTTAACAACAAACACTCCAATAAACAAATAACAAGGAACTGATATTCAGTTCTGTGACTTTTTGTTTAACAACAAACACTCAATAAAAAATAACAAGAAACTGATATTCAGTTCTGTGACTTTTTGTTTAACAACAAACACTTCAATAAGAAATAACAAGGAACTGATATTCAGTTCTGTGACTTTTTGTTTAACAACAAACACTCCAATAAACAAATAAAAAGGAACTGATATTCAGTTCTGTGACTTTTTGTTTAACAACAAACACTTCAATAAGAAATAACAAGGAACTGATATTCAGTTCTGTGACTTCTTGTTTAACAACAAACACTCCAATAAACAAATAGCAAGTAACTAACATTCAGTTCTGTGACTTTTTGTTTAACAACAAACACTCCAATAAACAAATAACAAGGAACTGATATTCAGTTCTGTGACTTTTTGTTTAACAACAAACACTCCAATAAACAAATAACAAGTGACTAATATTCAGTTCTGTGACTTTTTGTTTAACAACAAAACTCAATAAACAAATAACAAGTAACTAATATTCAGTTCTGTGACTTTTTGTTTAACAACAAACACTTCAATAAGAAATAACAAGGAACTGATATTCAGTTCTGTGACTTTTTGTTTAACAACAAACACTCCAATAAACAAATAAAAAGGAACTGATATTCAGTTCTGTGACTTCTTGTTTAACAACAAGCACTCCAATAAACAAATAGCAAGTAACTAACATTCAGTTCTGTGACTTTTTGTTTAACAACAAACACTCCAATAAACAAATAACAAGGAACTGATATTCAGTTCTGTGACTTTTTGTTTAACAACAAACACTTCAATAAACAAATAACAAGTAACTAACATTCAGTTCTGTGACTTTTTGTTTAACAACAAACACTCCAATAAACAAATAACAAGGAACTGATATTCAGTTCTGTGACTTTTGTTTAACAACAAACACTCAATAAACAAATAACAAGGAACTGATATTCAGTTCTGTGACTTTTTGTTTAACAACAAACACTCCAATAAACAAATAACAAGGAACTGATATTCAGTTCTGTAACTTTTTGTTTAACAACAAACACTCCAATAAACAAATAACAAGGAACTGATATTCAGTTCTGTGACTTTTTGTTTAACAACAAACACTCCAATAAACAAATAACAAGGAACTGATATTCAGTTCTGTGACATTTTGTTTAACAACAAACACTCCAATAAACAAATAACAAGGAACTGATATTCAGTTCTGTGACTTTTTGTTTAACAACAAACACTCCAATAAAAATAACAAGAAACTGATATTCAGTTCTGTGACTTTTTGTTTAACAACAAACACTTCAATAAGAAATAACAAGGAACTGATATTCAGTTCTGTGACTTTTTGTTTAACAACAAACACTCCAATAAACAAATAAAAAGGAACTGATATTCAGTTCTGTGACTTTTTGTTTAACAACAAACACTTCAATAAGAAATAACAAGGAACTGATATTCAGTTCTGTGACTTTTTGTTTAACAACAAACACTCCAATAAACAAATAAAAAGGAACTGATATTCAGTTCTGTGACTTTTTTTAACAACAAACACTTCAATAAGAAATAACAAGGAACTGATATTCAGTTCTGTGACTTCTTGTTTAACAACAAACACTCCAATAAACAAATAGCAAGTAACTAACATTCAGTTCTGTGACTTTTTGTTTAACAACAAACACTCCAATAAACAAATAACAAGGAACTGATATTCAGTTCTGTGACTTTTTGTTTAACAACAAACACTCCAATAAACAAATAACAAGTGACTAATATTCAGTTCTGTGACTTTTTGTTTAACAACAAAACTCAATAAACAAATAACAAGTAACTAATATTCAGTTCTGTGACTTTTTGTTTAACAACAAACACTTCAATAAGAAATAACAAGGAACTGATATTCAGTTCTGTGACTTTTTGTTTAACAACAAACACTCCAATAAACAAATAAAAAGGAACTGATATTCAGTTCTGTGACTTCTTGTTTAACAACAAGCACTCCAATAAACAAATAGCAAGTAACTAACATTCAGTTCTGTGACTTTTGTTTAACAACAAACACTCAATAAACAAATAACAAGGAACTGATATTCAGTTCTGTGACTTTTTGTTTAACAACAAACACTTCAATAAACAAATAACAAGTAACTAACATTCAGTTCTGTGACTTTTTGTTTAACAACAAACACTCCAATAAACAAATAACAAGGAACTGATATTCAGTTCTGTGACTTTTTGTTTAACAACAAACACTCCAATAAACAAATAACAAGGAACTGATATTCAGTTCTGTGACTTTTGTTTAACAACAAACACTCAATAAACAAATAACAAGGAACTGATATTCAGTTCTGTAACTTTTGTTTAACAACAAACACTCCAATAAACAAATAACAAGGAACTGATATTCAGTTCTGTGACTTTTTGTTTAACAACAAACACTCCAATAAACAAATAACAAGGAACTGATATTCAGTTCTGTGACATTTTGTTTAACAACAAACACTCCAATAAACAAATAACAAGGAACTGATATTCAGTTCTGTGACTTTTTGTTTAACAACAAACACTCAATAAAATAACAAGAAACTGATATTCAGTTCTGTGACTTTTTGTTTAACAACAAACACTTCAATAAGAAATAACAAGGAACTGATATTCAGTTCTGTGACTTTTTGTTTAACAACAAACACTCCAATAAACAAATAAAAAGGAACTGATATTCAGTTCTGTGACTTTTTGTTTAACAACAAACACTTCAATAAGAAATAACAAGGAACTGATATTCAGTTCTGTGACTTCTTGTTTAACAACAAACACTCCAATAAACAAATAGCAAGTAACTAACATTCAGTTCTGTGACTTTTTGTTTAACAACAAACACTCCAATAAACAAATAACAAGTAACTGATATTCAGTTCTGTGACTTTTTGTTTAACAACAAACACTCCAATAAACAAATAACAAGGGACTGATATTCTTTTGCAAAACGGTCTTCATTTGTCGAGAAACAATCGTAACAAAGCGTCTTCGTGTATTTGTTATTTCCATGAAGGTGATACTATAGATAAATACGGAGCTGACTGAATTCAAAAAGTACTTCCTTCAGTTGTAGTTTATTTTTCATCGAAGAATAACGACCTTTTTCACCTTAAAATGACCAATTTCAAGCTACTTTATATAATAGGCCCGGCAAAGCCAGGTAGGTGGTTGATTCGTAATCAGAGGGTTATGGGTTCGAATCCCTGTTACGCCAAGCATGCTCGCCCTTTCCATCGTGGAAGCGTTACATTTATACGGTCAATACCCCTATTCGTTTATAGAGGAATATTTGAAGTGTTGGCGGTGGGTGGTGATGGCTAGTTGCCTTCTCTCTAGTATACACTGCTAAATTAGGGACGGCTAGCGCAGATAGCCCTCTTGTAGCTCTGCGCGAAATTCATCAAAGAAACTTTATATATTGTAGATGCGTAGATTACTCCTTACAAAATATTTATTCGAAATAGCATAAAGAAATGAAAACAGTTTGGACCCTGAATAATTCAGTAAGTAAGAAGAAATCTAGAGAATTATCCGCCATGTGAATCAGAACACAAATAGTGAGCTAGTCAAGTGTTGTTCTCTAGACTAGACCTGATCGCAAGTTAAGGGTGTTCCTTTTAAGGGAGTGGACACCACCGCCCTAATCCCATTACTGTAGTGGTGTGTACTTCAATGTTTCTTTTATTTACTCCTGCATAATTTAGAGTTTTAAGTTTTCAAGGTTTTCTCTGATGTTGGTACTTTAGTTATTTGATAAATTAGCTAACAGTAGGTCTTATCTTCTTTGCCCGTAACTGCTGAGGTTGTATTTTGTTTCATTCTGTTCATGTCCTTCTATTACCTGTTTATTTAGTTAATGAACTAGACTTCAGGTAGCGCTACAGTCTGCAATACAACAATATTTATTGGTTTGTTTTCTTAATTTCGCGCTAAACTGCACAACAGTTATCTGTGAGTCGTGGGTTCGAATCCTTGTCTCACCAAACATTATCGCCCTTTCAGCCGTGGGGGCGTTATAATGGTACGGTCAATCCCACTATTCGTTGATAAAAGAGTATCCCAAAAGTTGGCGGTGGGTGGTGATAACTAGCTGCTACCGCACTAGTCTTACACTGCTAAATTCGGGACGGCTGGCGCAGATAGCCTTAGGTAGTTTTACGCACAATAAAAAAAAAATCTTTCGATCTTGGTACGAAGAAACGTAGCCTTCTAGTAAGTGTGTCCGAACTGTGAACCTGATGGTTCATGGTTTCCGTCCCTTTGGTGTAAAAATATTATTCCTCATTTTAGAGCCTTGTATGCTTTAGAAGAGTGATAGTCATCATTAGAGACGAAGCAAAATAAATTTCTAAAGTTTGAAATTTTTACAAATGTAAGATTTTATCAGAAAAAAAAATATAATTTAACCAATGAACTGAAGACATTAATATTTACATTTTTGATAGAAGTTGATTAATTTCTAGAAAAAAAAAATACTGACTCAACAGACGGATGAGAGAGAAGAAATGATTGGATAAAATTATTGGCCCAACATACGGTGTGAAAAAATAAGACTTTTCCGTCGTAAGTTTTAATATGGGTGTTTGTACGGTACTTGTCCGTGTGTGTATAACATAAAAATATATTAATCTTATATTGATCAAATTTCATTAAATGTTCGCGCCTCTCAGTAGCTCAGCTATGAGACTTAAGTCTTACAACACTTAAAACCTTGGTTTTGAAACCTGTGGTGGACACAGCACAGAGAGCCTATTGCATTGCTATGTCGTGTTCAACAACAGATAAACAAACAAGCTAACAACTGTTAAAAGTTCGGAGTTACACAGGAACCAGATGTTTAAAGTTTTGTAAGTGCAGCACACAGGTCAAGATCACGTTAAAGGTCAAACACTCTCGTTGTAGTGGCTGCAGATTGGGACCTTGAAAAACAGTCAAAACTCGAGAACAATTTGAAATAGTGAGTGGCGAGAGTTTTGAGGGCTGTTTTAAAAAATATATAATACAGAGTAGGCGAGAGAGGGCGTTGGTGTTGTACTCTTAAACCGCTTTTCTAGCTTCACATTCTCCGTTAAGGGGCTCATGTGTTCACCTTCTGCTGAGGTTCAATACCTGCTTTCCAGAATTCACACACACACACACACACGTAATAACTGTTATTATACTTCGATTTTTTTCCTATATATTTAACTGCCGATTGAGTCTTCATAATTCGTGTTCCGTTAGCGTAAAGAAAACACAAAAAGATAAATAACATAAAAAACGTGCTCTCTGTGTTATAAGTGTGGCAGTCAGATCTCACTATTTCGTCTGTCTATTCACTTCCATTTTAGTCGGTAATTTCGAAATAGGAACAATTCTCGCATGGTCTTGCGTCAACCAAACAAAGCCAATAGTGGAAGTTCAGTGAATTCTTAGTATTCTATTCTGTGAAAGGAAACTGTGACACGTGTGGAGAATTTGTGTGTTAGTATTATTTATGTACAAAAATTTAAAAAATAAGCGTAACAGATCGGTTAGTTTCTCACGTGTTGATTTTCTCCATTATATGTCAAGTTGTCTGACTCTTGTCTTCGTGTCTCTCACTCTGTTCATCCGCACGTGTCATTCTCTGTTTTCGAGACTTTATTACTACGCCAAATATCTATTTATATATCTAACTATCCAGTAGCTAACATGCCTCTCTGCTTCTCTACACATATAACGTTTTGTTGACTGGGGCTTGGTGACCTTTTCATCTGTCTGTCTGCACATTTTAAATTTCTAAGGATGCCGAGTTGGATTGAAAATCTTTTTTTCTGTTTTTCTTACCACATTCAAGCACCTTTTCAGTTGTTTTGTTTTCCTTTGACTAGAGGAGTGTCAGTGATGGTCACTAGCAAAATGATGGCTACTCTGTATTCGTTCACGAGTTCGGCAGAACTTTCTATGGACAGACGGCGGACCACGTTCTGCAGAACACTTACTTTACTAACTAGCGTTCTCTGCGCTTCACAGTGAAATACAGAACTGAGATTTAATAAACAGGAGTTAATTTGACGCTACTTTATTTTCCTAAATAATTACCAAAAAATGAATAGTTTAACAGTGAAAAGCTTTATCAGTTACGACCTTGCAAACCTCTTAGCCTTGAAAACTCTTTATAAGTCGCTATCCTGAGCACTCTTAAAGTCTAATAGCATTAGACAGTGTTGTAAATGTAGGTTCGGTGTATTGACACGAACTGTACAACTGTTTTTTTTTCTGACTTAAAAAGTAGTTTCGTGTTGTAAATGTAGGTTTGGTTGATTGACAGGAACCGAACAACTATGTTTTCTAACTTAAAAAGTAGTGTCTGTGTTAAATGAATGTTCGGTTGAATGATAGGGGACTGTATAACTATTTTCTCTAACTCAAAAGGTTCGGTCGGTGTTTAAAATATAAGTTCGGTTGACTGACATGAACTGTATGACTGTTTCTTTCTAACTTAAAAAGAAGTGTCGGTGTTTTAATTGTAGTTTACTTTGATTCACAGGAACTGTATAACTATTTTTTTAATTTAAAAAGTAGTGTCAGTGTTGTAAATGTTGATTGACAGGAACTGTACAACTAATTTTTTAACTTTAAAAGTAGTGTCAGTGTTGTAAATTTTGATTGACAGGAACTGTATAACTATTTTCTTTATTAACTTAAATAGTAGTGTCAGTGTTGTAAATGTTGATTGACAGGAACTGTATAACTATTTTCTTTATTAACTTAAATAGTAGTGTCGGTGTTGTAAATGTTGATTGACAGGAACTGTATAACTATTTTCTTTATTAACTTAAATAGTAGTGTCAGTGTTGTAAATGTTGATTGACAGGAACTGTATAACTATTTTTTTCCTAATTTAAAAAGTTATTTTATTGTTGGAAATGTTGGATCGCACCAAACGTTCTCGCCCTTTCAGCCGTTTGGGCGTCATAATGTTATGTTCAATTTCACTATTTTTTGGTTAAAAAGTAGCCCATAAGTTGGCGGTGGGTAATGATGACTAGCTGCCTTCCCTCTAACTTACCTAAACTTAGGATGACCGGGAAGAGTTTTAATATTGAACCATTTAGAAATATCGTTACATTCAGTTTTCCTAAGCCTAAATAAGCGCTACTAGAGCAATATATCAACAATTTAAATGTAAGAAAAAAAACGATCCTACAACTGACTGCTCATTATATACCCTGTCGCGCGTATATTATTCACACTTGAAGGGTTGGCACGTGGTCTGATTTAATGATAGTCTCGAAACCATGGCAACAACTGACTCTTCCCTGCTTTATGTGTATGTGATCCTCACTAGACGTGCTATCTGCATGTGTGTACGTTCGCTCAAGTCTTGACAAACGAAATTGAGATTGCGTCCTATAACAGTCGGCTTGGTTTGCACGTTCAACTCGAAATACTGACGTCATAGAGGTCTTTTCTCCATTGTTGTCCAAAGTCGTGGCTTACTCTATTACAATTACTTAAGTTTTCGAATTCTTTAAATTAAAAACAGATTCAAAGCCCTTAGCAAAGAATGAAACGAACGTTCAGTGACCTCTATGGGTCAGCGATGTAATTACTTACAATTCTAAAACTCGGAACTTGGTTTATCCGTTGTGGACACGACATAAATGGACCATTGTGTTATAGAAAACAACAAAGCGAGTGTCATGAGTTGAAAAACTAAGAGTTTGTAATATTCATTCTAGTAAAATAATAGGCTTAACATTTATGTTTGAAAGCGTTTTTCAAAGAATGAAAACGGTACCGAAAATCAGAAGTTAAACAAAACAAATTTTGCTGCAGATGTTTTAAAAAAATGTCATCGTGTGGCTTTTCTGTTTCCATTAGGGACGACATTTTTATTACAACATATTCATGAGATGAAGTGTGGAACACAGAAGCAACATTGCTGAGAAACTCGCAGAGCCGCGATACAGCATAACCCATAACAACGCAGTACTATGACACAGAATTTCTCATAACAACGCAGTACTATGACACAGAATTTCTCACAACAACGCAGTACTGTGACACAGAATTTTTCATAACAACTCAGTACTATGACACAGAATTTCTCATAACAACGCAGTACTTTGACACAGGATTTCTCATAACAACGCAGTACTATGATACAGAATTTCTCATAACAACGCAGTACTATGACGCAGAATTTCTCATAACAACGCAGTACAGTGACACATAATTTCTCACAACAACGCAGTACTGTGACACAGAATTTTTCATAACAACTCAGTACTATGACACAGAATTTCTCATAACAACGCAATACTGTGACACAGACTTTCTCATAACAACGCAGTACTATGACGCAAAATTTCTCACAACAACGCAGTACTGTGACACAGAATTTCTCATAACAACGCAGTACTGTGACACAGAATTTTTCATAACAACTCAGTACTGTGACACAGAATTTCTCACAACAACGCAGTACTGTGACACAGAATTTTTCATAACAACGCAGTACTATGACGCAGAATTTCTCATAACAACGCACTACTTTGACACAGGATTTCTCATAACAACGCAGTACTATGATACAGAATTTCTCATAACAACGCAGTACTATGACGCAGAATTTCTCATAACAACGCAGTACAGTGACACAGAATTTTTCATAACAACGCAGTACTGTGACACATAATTTCTCACAACAACGCAGTACTGTGACACATAATTTTTCATAACAACTCAGTACTATGACACAGAATTTCTCATAACAACGCAATACTGTGACACAGACTTTCTCATAACAACGCAGTACTATGACGCAGAATTTTTCATAACAACGCAGTACTATGACGCAGAATTTCTCATAACAAGGCACTACTGTGACACAGAAGTTCTCATAACAACACAATACTGTGACACAGAAGTTCTCATAACAACGCAGTATTGTGACAGAATTTCTCATACCAACGCAGTACTGTGACACAGAATTTCTCATAACAAGGCAGTACTATGACACAGGATTTCTCATAACAACGCAGTACTATGACGCAGAATTTCTCATAACAACGCAGCACTGTGACACAGAATTTTTCATAACAACGCAGTACTGTGACACAATTTCTCATAACAACGCAGTACTATGACACAGAATTTCTCATAACAACACAGTACTGTGACAAATAATTTCTCATAACAACGCAGTACTGTGACACAGAATTTCTCATAACAACGCAGTACTCTGACACATAATTTCTCATAACAACGCAGTACTGTGACACATAATTTCTCATAACAACGCAGTATTGTGACACATAATTTCTCATAACAACGCAGTACTGTGACACAGAATTTCTCACAACAACGCAGTACTGTGACACAGAATTTTTCATAACAACTCAGTACTATGACACAGGATTTCTCTAACAACGCAGTACTATAACACAGGATTTCTCATAACAACGCAGTACTGTGACACAGAATTTTTCATAACAACGCAGTACTGTGACACATAATTTCTCATAACAATGCAGTACTGTGACACATAATTTCTCATAACAACGCAGTACTGTGACACAGAATTTCTCATAACATTACACTACCGTGCCACAACAATAATCGTTTTCTAACATCTTTGATCCTACGCTTAGACAGCGTTAAGTCTTCGAATTTACTACGCTAAAATCAGGGTTCGAATCTCCTCGGTGAATATAGCATATAGCCCGACATGGTGCCTCCCAGTAGCACAGCGGTACGTCTGCGGACTCACACCGCTAAAAACCGGGTTTCGATACCTGTGGCGGACAGAGCACAGATGGGCCGTTAGGTAGCGTAGTGCTTACTTCTGAACAAACAAACAAACCGATGCGGTTTCCTAAAACACACGCTAACGTCTTTGTTTGTTTGTTACGTCTGGACATTGATTGGGCTTTTTCGCCCACCGTTGTTAATCATGTTTGTTTATAACAGCGCTTTCAAACACAAAAACGTAAATTAGAAATGAAATTAAAACACCAAAACATTTCTGAAAGAGCAAGAGAGAACCTGAACTGGTCTCTAAGTCAGGTATGAACCACTCAATACTTTATACACGTGATATAATGATTAAGACATGTTTCATTAAATTAGAAAACAGATTGAAGAGCCCAAAACACCACTTCAATGTTACACAGAGCAGCAAATATAATATTTGTTTGATGTTCAGCTTCGAGAACAAATTGAATGATTAATTTAGACTAACTTAAAGAATTGGTACAGTAAGACCTGGTGGATAAGCAATAAGTTTACGTAACTGTAAGTCTGTCTGTACGTTATGTGATTCTCAGCTTCATTGTTGGTGATCCAGTTTTTCACCACATTGTAAGAAGTGTCTGTAAGTTATTTCTGCAATATTCTGTATATTATTGTAATATTATAATATAATATAATATAATATAATATAATATAATATAATATAATATAATATAATATAATATAATATAATATAATGTTTCTGATTCCTCTCCACACGATGTCGTTTAATTAAAAAACCATGATCAGAAAAGTTAAAACCAAACTGACGTCACTTCCTCTAGGATACCGGAATAAAACTTGTTGTATCTAGGATACCGGAATTAAACTTGTTGTCTCTACGATACCGGAATAAAACTTGTTGTCTCTACGATACCGGAATTAAACTTGTTGTCTCTAGAATACCAGAATTAAACTTGTTGTCTCTAGGATACCGGAATAAAACTTGTTGTCTCTAAGATACCGGAATAAAACTTGTCTCTAGGATACCGGAATTAAACTTGTTGTCTCTAGGATACCGGAATAAAACTTGTTGTCTCTAGGATACCGGAATAAAACTTGTCTCTAGGATACCGGAATTAAACTTGTTGTCTCTAGGATACCGGAATAAAACTTGTTGTATCTACGATACCGGAATAAAACTTGTTGTATCTAGGATACCGGAATAAAACTTGTCTCTAGGATACCAGAATTAAACTTGTTGTCTCTAGGATACCGAAATTAAACTTGTTGTCTCTAGGATACCGGAATAAAACTTGTCTCTAGGATACCAGAATTAAACTTGTTGTCTCTAGGATACCGGAATAAAACTTGTTGTCTCTAGGAAACCGGAATAAAACTTGTTGTCTCTAGGATACCGGAATAAAACTTGTTGTCTCTAGGATACCGGAATAAAACTTGTTGTCTCTAGGATACCGGAATTAAACTTGTTGTCTCTACGATACCGGAATAAAACTTGTTGTCTCTAGGATACCGGAATAAAACTTGTTGTCTCTAAAATACCAGAATTAAACTTGTTGTCTCTAGGATACCGGAATAAAACTTGTTGTCTCTAGGATACCAGAAGAAAACTTGTTGTCTCTAGGATACCGGAATAAAACTTGTTGTCTCTAAGATACCGGAATAAAACTTGTCTCTAGGATACCGGAATTAAACTTGTTGTATCTAGGATACCAGAATTAAACTTGTTGTCTCTAGGATACCGGAATAAAACTTGTTGTCTCTAAAATACCAGAATTAAACTTGTTGTCTCTAGGATACCGGAATAAAACTTGTTGTCTCTAGGATACCAGAAGAAAACTTGTTGTCTCTAGGATACCGGAATAAAACTTGTTGTCTCTAAGATACCGGAATAAAACTTGTCTCTAGGATACCGGAATTAAACTTGTTGTATCTAGGATACCAGAATTAAACTTGTTGTCTCTAGGATACAGGAATAAAACTTGTTGTCTCTAGGATACCAGAAGAAAACTTGTTGTCTCTAGGATACCGGAATAAAACTTGTTGTCTCTAAGATACGGAATAAAACTTGTCTCTAGGATACCGGAATTAAACTTGTTGTATCTAGGATACCAGAATTAAACTTGTTGTCTCTAGGATACCAGAATTAAACTTGTTGTCTCTAGGATACCGGAATAAAACTTGTTGTATCTAGGATACCGGAATAAAACTTGTTGTCTCTAGGATACCAGAATTAAACTTGTTGTCTCTAGGATACCGGAATAAAACTTGTCTCTAGGATACCAGAATTAAACTTGTTGTCTCTAGGATACCGGAATTAAACTTGTTGTCTCTAGGATATCGGAATAAAACTTGTCTCTAGGATACCAGAATTAAACTTGTTGTCTCTAGGATACCGGAATAAAACTTGTTGTCTCTAGGATACCGGAATAAAACTTGTTGTCTCTAGGATACCGGAATAAAACTTGTTGTCTCTAGGATACCGGAATTAAACTTGTTGTCTCTACGATACCGGAATAAAACTTGTTGTCTCTAGGATACCGGAATAAAACTTGTTGTCTCTAGGATACCGGTATTAAACTTGTTGTCTCTAGGATACCGGAATAAAACTTGTTGTCTCTAGGATACCGGAATAAAACTTGTTGTCTCTCGGATACCAGAATTAAACTTGTTGTCTCTAGGATACCAGAATTAAACTTGTTGTCTCTACGATACCGGAATAAAACTTGTTGTCTCTAGGATACAGGAATAAAACTTGTTGTCTCTAGGATACCAGAAGAAAACTTGTTGTCTCTAGGATACCGGAATAAAACTTGTTGTCTCTAGGATACCAGTATTAAACTTGTTGTCTCTAGGATACCGGAATAAAACTTGTTGTCTCTAGAATACAGGAATTAAACTTGTTGTCTCTAGGATACCGGAATAAAACTTGTTGTCTCTAGGATACCGGAATTAAACTTGTTGTATCTAGGATACCGGAATAAAACTTGTTGTATCTAGGATACCGGAATAAAACTTGTTGTGTCTAGGATACCAGAATTAAACTTGTTGTATCTAGGATACCGGAATAAAACTTGTCTCTAGGATACCAGAATTAAACTTGTTGTCTCTAGGATACCGGAATTAAACTTGTTGTCTCTAGGATACCGGAATAAAACTTGTCTCTAGGATACCAGAATTAAACTTGTTGTCTCTAGGATACCGGAATAAAACTTGTTGTCTCTAGGATACCGGAATAAAACTTGTTGTCTCTAGGATACCGGAATTAAACTTGTTGTCTCTACGATACCAGAATGAAACTTGTTGTCTCTAGGATACCGGAATAAAACTTGTTGTCTCTAGGATACCAGAATTAAACTTGTTGTCTCTAGGATACCGGAATAAAACTTGTTGTCTCTAGAATACAGGAATAAAACTTGTTGTCTCTAGGATACCAGAAGAAAACTTGTTGTCTCTAGGATACCGGAATAAAACTTGTTGTCTCTAGGATACCAGAATAAAACTTGTTGTCTCTAGGATACCGGAATAAAACTTGTTGTCTCTAAGATACCGGAATAAAACTTGTCTCTAGGATACCGGAATTAAACTTGTTGTATCTAGGATACCGGAATAAAACTTGTTGTCTCTAGGATACCAGAATTAAACTTGTTGTCTCTAGGATACCGGAATAAAACTTGTTGTCTCTAGGATACCAGAAGAAAACTTGTTGTCTCTAGGATACCGGAATAAAACTTGTTGTCTCTAAGATACCGGAATAAAACTTGTTGTATCTAGGATACCGGAATAAAACTTGTCTCTAGGATACCAGAATTAAACTTGTTGTCTCTAGGATACCGGAATTAAACTTGTTGTCTCTAGGATACCGGAATAAAACTTGTCTCTAGGATACCAGAATTAAACTTGTTGTCTCTAGGATACCGAAATAAAACTTGTTGTCTCTAGGATACCGGAATAAAACTTGTTGTCTCTAGGATACCGGAATAAAACTTGTTGTCTCTAGGATACCGGAATAAAACTTGTTGTCTCTAGGATACCGGAATAAAACTTGTTGTCTCTAGGATACCGGAATTAAACTTGTTGTCTCTACGATATCGGAATAAAACTTGTTGTCTCTAGGATACCGGAATAAAACTTGTTGTCTCTAGGATACCAGAATTAAACTTGTTGTCTCTAGGATACCGGAATAAAACTTGTTGTCTCCAGGATACCGGAATAAAACTTGTTGTCTCTAGGATACCAGAATTAAACTTGTAGTCTCTAAGATACCGGAATAAAACTTGTTGTCTCTAGGATACCGGAATAAAACTTGTTGTCTCTAGGATACCGGAATAAAACTTGTTGTCTCTAGGATACCGGAATAAAACTTGTAGTCTCTACGATACCGCAATAAAACTTGTTGTCTCTAGGATACCGGAATAAAACTTGTAGTCTCTAGGATACCAGAATTAAACTTGTTGTCTCTAGGATACCAGAATAAAACTTGTTGTCTCTAGGATACCGGAATAAAACTTGTTGTCTCTAGGATACCGGAATAAAACTTGTTGTCTCTAGGATACCGGAATTAAACTTGTTGTCTCTAGGATACTGGAATAAAACTTGTTGTCTCTAGGATACCGGAATAAAACTTGTTGTCTCTAGGATACCGGAATTAAACTTGTTGTATCTAGGATACCAGAATTAAACTTGTAGTCTCTAGGATACCAGAATTAAACTTGTTGTCTCTAGGATACCAGAATTAAACTTGTTGTCTCTAGGATACCGGAATAAAACTTGTTGTCTCTAGGATACCGGAATAAAACTTGTTGTCTCTAGGATACCGGAATAAAACTTGTTGTCTCTAGGATACCGGAATTAAACTTGTTGTCTCTACGATACCGGAATAAAACTTGTTGTCTCTAGGATACCGGAATAAAACTTGTTGTCTCTAGGATACCAGTATTAAACTTGTTGTCTCTAGGATACCGGAATAAAACTTGTTGTCTCTAGAATACAGGAATAAAACTTGTTGTCTCTAGGATACCAGAAGAAAACTTGTTGTCTCTAGGATACCGGAATAAAACTTGTTGTCTCTAAGATACCGGAATAAAACTTGTCTCTAGGATACCGGAATTAAACTTGTTGTCTCTAGGATACCGGAATAAAACTTGTTGTCTCTAGGATACCGGAATAAAACTTGTCTCTAGGATACCAGAATTAAACTTGTTGTCTCTAGGATACCGGAATAAAACTTGTTGTATCTACGATACCGGAATAAAACTTGTTGTATCTAGGATACCGGAATAAAACTTGTCTCTAGGATACCAGAATTAAACTTGTTGTCTCTAGGATACCGGAATTAAACTTGTTGTCTCTAGGATACCGGAATAAAACTTGTCTCTAGGATACCAGAATTAAACTTGTTGTCTCTAGGATACCGGAATAAAACTTGTTGTCTCTAGGATACCGGAATAAAACTTGTTGTCTCTAGGATACCGGAATAAAACTTGTTGTCTCTAGGATACCGGAATTAAACTTGTTGTCTCTACGATACCGGAATAAAACTTGTTGTCTCTAGGATACCGGAATAAAACTTGTTGTCTCTAGGATACCAGAATTAAACTTGTTGTCTCTAGGATACCGGAATAAAACTTGTTGTCTCTAAGATACCGGAATAAAACTTGTCTCTAGGATACCGGAATTAAACTTGTTGTCTCTAGGATACCGGAATAAAACTTGTTGTCTCTAGGATACCGGAATAAAACTTGTCTCTAGGATACCAGAATTAAACTTGTTGTCTCTAGGATACCGGAATAAAACTTGTTGTATCTACGATACCGGAATAAAACTTGTTGTATCTAGGATACCGGAATAAAACTTGTCTCTAGGATACCGGAATTAAACTTGTTGTATCTAGGATACCGGAATAAAACTTGTTGTATCTAGGATACCGGAATAAAACTTGTTGTCTCTAGGATACCAGAATTAAACTTGTTGTATCTAGGATACCGGAATAAAACTTGTCTCTAGGATACCAGAATTAAACTTGTTGTCTCTAGGATACCGGAATTAAACTTGTTGTCTCTAGGATACCGGAATAAAACTTGTCTCTAGGATACCAGAATTAAACTTGTTGTCTCTAGGATACCGGAATAAAACTTGTTGTCTCTAGGATACCGGAATAAAACTTGTTGTCTCTAGGATACCGGAATAAAACTTGTTGTCTCTAGGATACCGGAATTAAACTTGTTGTCTCTACGATACCGGAATAAAACTTGTTGTCTCTAGGATACCGGAATAAAACTTGTTGTCTCTAGGATACCGGAATAAAACTTGTTGTCTCTAGAATACCGGAATAAAACTTGTTGTCTCTAGGATACCAGAAGAAAACTTGTTGTCTCTAGGATACCGGAATAAAACTTGTTGTCTCTAAGATACCGGAATAAAACTTGTCTCTAGGATACCGGAATTAAACTTGTTGTATCTAGGATACCGGAATAAAACTTGTTGTCTCTAGGATACCAGAATTAAACTTGTTGTCTCTAGGATACCGGAATAAAACTTGTTGTCTCTAGAACACAGGAATAAAACTTGTTGTCTCTAAGATACCGGAATAAAACTTGTTGTATCTAGGATACCGGAATAAAACTTGTTGTCTCTAGAACACAGGAATAAAACTTGTTTTCTCTAGGATACCAGAAGAAAACTTGTTGTCTCTAGGATACCGGAATAAAACTTGTTGTCTCTAGGATACCGGAATAAAACTTGTTGTCTCTAAGATACCGGAATAAAACTTGTTGTATCTAGGATACCGGAATAAAACTTGTCTCTAGGATACCAGAATAAAACTTGTTGTCTCTAAGATACCGGAATAAAACTTGTTGTATCTAGGATACCGGAATAAAACTTGTCTCTAGGATACCAGAATTAAACTTGTTGTCTCTAGGATACCGGATTAAACTTGTTGTCTCTAGGATACCGGAATAAAACTTGTCTCTAGGATACCAGAATTAAACTTGTTGTCTCTAGGATACCGGAATAAAACTTGTTGTCTCTAGGATACCGGAATAAAACTTGTTGTCTCTAGGATACCGGAATAAAACTTGTTGTCTCTAGGATACCGGAATAAAACTTGTTGTATCTAGGATACCGGAATAAAACTTGTCTCTAGGATACCAGAATTAAACTTGTTGTCTCTAGGATACCGGAATTAAACTTGTTGTCTCTAGGATACCGGAATAAAACTTGTCTCTAGGATACCAGAATTAAACTTGTTGTCTCTAGGATACCGGAATAAAACTTGTTGTCTCTAGGATACCGGAATAAAACTTGTTGTCTCTAGGATACCGGAATAAAACTTGTTGTCTCTAGGATACCGGAATAAAACTTGTTGTCTCTAGGATACCAGAATTAAACTTGTTGTCTCTAGGATACCGGAATAAAACTTGTTGTCTCTAGAATACAGGAATAAAACTTGTTGTCTCTAGGATACCAGAAGAAAACTTGTTGTCTCTAGGATACCGGAATAAAACTTGTTGTCTCTAAGATACCGGAATAAAACTTGTCTCTAGGATACCGGAATTAAACTTGTTGTATCTAGGATACCGGAATAAAACTTGTTGTATCTAGGATACTGGAATAAAACTTGTAGTCTCTAGGATACCGGAATAAAACTTGTTGTATCTAGGATACCGGAATAAAACTTGTTGTCTCTAGGATACCGGAATAAAACTTGTTGTCTCTAGGATACCGGAATTAAACTTGTTGTCTCTACGATACCGGAATAAAACTTGTTGTCTCTAGGATACCGGAATAAAACTTGTTGTCTCTAGGATACCAGAATTAAACTTGTTGTCTCTAGGATACCGGAATAAAACTTGTTGTCTCTAAGATACCGGAATAAAACTTGTCTCTAGGATACCGGAATTAAACTTGTTGTATCTAGGATACCGGAATAAAACTTGTTGTATCTAGGATACCGGAATAAAACTTGTTGTCTCTAGGATACCAGAATTAAACTTGTTGTATCTAGGATACCGGAATAAAACTTGTCTCTAGGATACCAGAATTAAACTTGTTGTCTCTAGGATACCGGAATTAAACTTGTTGTCTCTAGGATACCGGAATAAAACTTGTCTCTAGGATACCAGAATTAAACTTGTTGTCTCTAGGATACCGGAATAAAACTTGTTGTCTCTAGGATACCGGAATAAAACTTGTTGTCTCTAGGATACCAGAATAAAACTTGTTGTCTCTAGGATACCGGAATAAAACTTGTTGTCTCTAGGATACCAGAAGAAAACTTGTTGTCTCTAGGATACCGGAATAAAACTTGTTGTCTCTAAGATACCGGAATAAAACTTGTCTCTAGGATACCGGAATTAAACTTGTTGTATCTAGGATACCGGAATAAAACTTGTTGTATCTAGGATACCGGAATAAAACTTGTTGTCTCTAGGATACCAGAATTAAACTTGTTGTCTCTAGGATACCGGAATAAAACTTGTTGTCTCTAGAACACAGGAATAAAACTTGTTTTCTCTAGGATACCAGAAGAAAACTTGTTGTCTCTAGGATACCGGAATAAAACTTGTTGTCTCTAAGATACCGGAATAAAACTTGTTGTATCTAGGATACCGGAATAAAACTTGTTGTCTCTAGAACACAGGAATAAAACTTGTTTTCTCTAGGATACCAGAAGAAAACTTGTTGTCTCTAGGATACCGGAATAAAACTTGTTGTCTCTAAGATACCGGAATAAAACTTGTTGTATCTAGGATACCGGAATAAAACTTGTCTCTAGGATACCAGAATTAAACTTGTTGTCTCTAGGATACCGGAATTAAACTTGTTGTCTCTAGGATACCGGAATAAAACTTGTCTCTAGGATACCAGAATTAAACTTGTTGTCTCTAGGATACCGGAATAAAACTTGTTGTCTCTAGGATACCGGAATAAAACTTGTTGTCTCTAGGATACCGGAATAAAACTTGTTGTCTCTAGGATACCGGAATAAAACTTGTTGTATCTAGGATACCGGAATAAAACTTGTCTCTAGGATACCAGAATTAAACTTGTTGTCTCTAGGATACCGGAATTAAACTTGTTGTCTCTAGGATACCGGAATAAAACTTGTCTCTAGGATACCAGAATTAAACTTGTTGTCTCTAGGATACCGGAATAAAACTTGTTGTCTCTAGGATACCGGAATAAAACTTGTTGTCTCTACGATACCGGAATAAAACTTGTTGTCTCTAGGATACCGGAATAAAACTTGTTGTCTCTAGGATACCAGAATTAAACTTGTTGTCTCTAGGATACCGGAATAAAACTTGTTGTCTCTAGAATACAGGAATAAAACTTGTTGTCTCTAGGATACCAGAAGAAAACTTGTTGTCTCTAGGATACCGGAATAAAACTTGTTGTCTCTAGGATACCGGAATAAAACTTGTCTCTAGGATACCGGAATTAAACTTGTTGTATCTAGGATACCGGAATAAAACTTGTTGTATCTAGGATACCGGAATAAAACTTGTTGTCTCTAGGATACCAGAAGAAAACTTGTTGTCTCTAGGATACCGGAATAAAACTTGTTGTCTCTAAGATACCGGAATAAAACTTGTCTCTAGGATACCGGAATTAAACTTGTTGTATCTAGGATACCGGAATAAAACTTGTTGTATCTAGGATACCGGAATAAAACTTGTTGTCTCTAAGATACCGGAATAAAACTTGTCTCTAGGATACTGGAATAAAACTTGTAGTCTCTAGGATACCGGAATAAAACTTGTTGTATCTAGGATACCGGAATAAAACTTGTTGTCTCTAGGATACCGGAATAAAACTTGTTGTCTCTAGGATACCGGAATAAAACTTGTTGTATCTACGATACCGGAATAAAACTTGTTGTATCTAGGATACCGGAATAAAACTTGTTGTCTCTAGGATACCGGAATAAAACTTGTTGTATCTACGATACCGGAATAAAACTTGTAGTCTCTAGGATACCGGAATTAAACTTGTTGTATCTAGGATACCGGAATTAAACTTGTTGTCTTTACGATACCGGAATAAAACTTGTTGTCTCTAGGATACCGGAATTAAACTTGTTGTCTCTAGGATACCAGAAGAAAACTTGTTGTCTCTAGGATACCGGAATAAAACTTGTTGTCTCTAGGATACCGGAATAAAACTTGTTGTCTCTAGGATACCGGAATAAAACTTGTTGTATCTAGGATACCGGAATAAATCTTGTTGTATCTAGGATACCGGAATAAAACTTGTTGTCTCTAGGATACTGGAATAAAACTTGTAGTCTCTAAGATACCGGAATAAAACTTGTCTCTAGGATACCGGAATTAAACTTGTTGTATCTAGGATACCGGAATAAAACTTGTTGTATCTAGGATACCGGAATAAATCTTGTTGTCTCTAGGATACCGGAATAAAACTTGTTGTCTCTAGGATACCGGAATTAAACTTGTTGTATCTAAGATACCGGAATAAAACTTGTCTCTAGGATACCGGAATAAAACTTGTTGTATCTAGGATACCGGAATTAAACTTGTTGTCTCTAGGATTCCGGAATAAAACTTGTTGTCTCTAGGATACCGGAATAAAACTTGTAGTCTCTAAGATACCGGAATAAAACTTGTCTCTAGGATACCGGAATTAAACTTGTTGTCTTTAGGATACCAGAATAAAACTTGTTGTCTCTAGGATACCAGAATAAAACTTGTTGTATCTAGGATACCAGAATTAAACTTGTAGTCTCTAGGATACCAGAATTAAACTTGTAGTCTCTAAGATACCAGAATAAAACTTGTAGTCTCTAGGATACCAGAATTAAACTTGTTGTCTCTAGGATACCGGAATAAATCTTGTATACAGTTTATTATCGTTATATTTAAATTGTTTGAACTTGCAGAGAAAATGTTTACATTCATGTTTCAGTCAGAGCCTACAATTGCTACTGTAAGCCTCTAATTTAGGTTACCCTGACAATCACATGTTGCTCCAATACTCCAGTGAAAGTCGTCATGGAAAGCTAGGACAAAACTAAGAATTTCGTCAATTACCCTTTTCACTCCGCCCGTGTGATAACGTCTAACTTCCAACAAAACTCTGGTTTTCATTACGTTGTTTTTCATTAAGAAACATACAGATTGTACGAACCTCCTGAATTACGTTTAGTTACTTTAACTACAGATTGTCCAGTTAGATTAGACTAACAATTCATGTTCATCTAGGAACAGTTATAGTTAAGTTATTTAGGTAAATAAAGGTTAAGGTCAAGTTATCTAAGTAAGGAACTGTTAATGTCAAGTTATCTAGGTTAGGAACGGTTAAGGTCAAGTTATCTAGGTTAGGAACTGCTAAGGTCAAGTTATCTGGGTAAGGTACAGCCGAAATCAAGTGTGATTGTGTTGTAGATAAAGTGGGTTGTCATCGGGTTTCTAAGGACATCTGAGTGAGTCAAGGTTAGTCTCTGCCATATTTTTGACATTCAAGAGCCTAGCGACATATGCTAACAAGAGAAACAGTTAATAAAACACTGAACAGAGAGATGGTCTTACAATACTTGTAAATTCAACGATGTAGTCTAACTAAACAAATAATGCTGAGCGAAACGCCCTTGTAGACATTAATACAGCATCCCCTGTCATTGCCCGAAACGCTTGATTGTCAGTTCGTTATAATTTCGTCAACTGTGAACTGTGAAATAAACCTTACTGTCAGCCTTTAATAGGTTTTACTTGCTACTGAGAGATTCATGGTTTAACCTACGTTGTAGAATGTCACCCATTATGGATCTCCCTGGAGCTGTCTTCAGTTATATTTTATTATGGTCCCGACAGCGCTGCTTAGCTAACGTTCATTTACAATATCTGTTACAAGTATTGTAAAGTGTAATAGAAAGCTGTGTTCTCCAACATGCTGTCTGTCACGTGTGATAAGAGGCTGTGTTCCCCGACATGCTGTCTGTCACGTGTGATAAGAGGCTGTGTTCCCCGACATGCTGTCTGTCACGTGTGATAGAAGGCTGTGTTCCCCGACATGCTGTCTGTCACGTGTGATAGAAAGCTGTGTTCTCAACATTCTGTCTGTCACGTGTGATAAGAGGCTGTGTTCCCCGACATGCTGTCTGTCAAGTGTGATAGAAGGCTGTGTTCCCCGACATGCTGTCTGCCACGTGTGATAAAAGGCTGTGTTCCCCGACATGCTGTCTGTCACGTGTGATAGAAGGCTTTGTTCCCCGACATGCTGTCTGCCACGTGTGATAGAAGATTGTGTTCCCCGACATGCTGTCTGCCACGTGTGATAGAAGGTTGTGTTCCCCGACATGCTGTCTGTCACGTGTGATAGAAGGCTGTGTTCCCCGACATGCTGTCTGCCACGTGTGATAAGAGGCTGTGTTTCCCAACATGCTGTCTGCCACGTGTGATAGAAGGCTGTGTTCCCCGACATGCTGTTTGTCACGTGTGATAGAAGGTTGTGTTCCCCGACATGCTGTCTGCCACGTGTGATAGAAGATTGTGTTCCCCGACATCCTGTCTGTCACGTGTGATAGAAGGCTGTGTTCCCCGGCATGCTGTCTGTCACGTGTGATAGAGGCTGTGTTCCCCGACATGCTGTCTGCCACGTGTGATAAGAGGCTGTGTTTCCCAACATGCTGTCTGCCACGTGTGATAGAAGGCTGTGTTCCCCGACATGCTGTTTGTCACGTGTGATAGAAGGCTTTGTTCCCCGACATGCTGTCTGCCACGTGTGATAGAAGATTGTGTTCCCCGACATCCTGTCTGTCACGTGTGATAGAAGGCTGTGTTCCCCGGCATGCTGTCTGTCACGTGTGATAAGAGGCTGTGTTCCCCGACATGCTGTCTGCCACGTGTGATAGAAGGTTGTGTTCCCCGACATGCTGTCTGCCACGTGTGATAGAAGGTTGTGTTCCCCGACATACTGTCTGTCACGTGTGATAGAAGGCTGTGTTTCCCGACATGCTGTCTGTCACGTGTGATAGAAGGCTGTGTTCCCCGACATGCTGTCTGCCACGTGTGATAAAAGGCTGTGTTCCCCGACATGCTGTCTTCACGTGTGATGTGAGGCTGTACCGTAGGTCTTTGCACTAAACAACAACCTGCTATCTCTATCATCTTACGGTTTCCTTACAATCGATTTTGGTTATCGATCAAAGTTTACACAATACGGACAACTATATTTAGATTAATTTCAATGAATGACTGAAAAAAACAATCTATATTAATAACAGCGTTATCTAGACGACTGTTTGTAACACCAGGTGACCCCCAATGAAGACAGAGTGAGTTTTCGAATACAGCATAACATGACATGTACGGGTTACGTTTTTTCGTGCTTTCAAGGGCATAGTTTTCCAAAGTTTTTTAGCCTTCGAGTTACCATAGCAACTGTATAGTCACGTGATTTCTTGTGCTCTGCATTCTAATTATAGGCGCTTTTCTGCGTCAGGAATGTTACTGGTTTTGTAGCGCGCGTTGATTTTAGCGCAAAGCTGCACTCTTAACCATCTGCGCTCTATTCATTACGGGGAATCTAACCTAGAATTTCGGCATTGTAGAAACTGTGTGATAATCCACTTTGTTATAGTGGATGTTATGCACACTGTAACATGAAGTCACTAACATGGCTACACGGACAGAGACAAATAAACAAAGAAATGATTTCGAAAGACTCTGAAATCTATTAAAAAGCGTATACAAGACGGACTAAACAGTTACACGAAGCCAAAACTGCCTAGTGTTAAGGATGTTAGACTCAGAACTACACAACGTGCCCGTTTTGCTGCATCGACTGCAGGTATAGAAACCCGGGTTTTGAAGCTATAAGCTCTCAGTGTTACCGTTGAGTCTCTGGAGAGAAGGATATAAATTCCTTTATATAGAAATAGTTGTATATCATACACATGAAGCATAACATATAATGTGTTAGCTGGAGTACCTAGCCCCTGGATGAAAGTTATGTAAATTCATGGTTAATGAAAGGTTATCTTAGGACATGAAAAGTTGCTTCCCTTATATGTAATTACAAAAACAAAAAAATTTAAAACGCAAGTTTCTATGTCACTCCACATGGACTCAACAAACCTATATGTTAACAACCAGGAAAGTAGTTATATGGACATACAAGAGACAGTGTTATTACATTTATATAGGTAACACACAAGAGAAAGTGTTATTATATTTATATAGGTAACACACAAGAGAAAGTGTTATTATATTTATAGAGATAGCATACAATACTGTTATATTTATATAGATAACATACAATACTGTTATATTTATATAGATAACACACATCGAACAGTGTTATTATATTTATATAGATAACATACAAAATACTACTATTATATTTATATAGATAACATACAACAGACAGTACTGTTATATTTATATAGATAGCATACAAAAGAGAGTACTGTTATATTTATATAGATAATATACAACTGACAATTATATTTGTATATATTTATATACACATTAATCTTGTTTCTTGGGTATAATAATATATATATCCATTGGCAGTAGAAGCAAAGCACCATTTAAGCCCCCTTGCGGTTAAGCGGTTATACTAACGCTTTTTATATAGCCTTTTGTTTAACAGTAAGCTGAACAGTTAAAAACAGTTTCACGGGTTCACTTTTATTTCGGTCACTCATTCTTTTTAATGTCAATTCTCTATCATATTATTCCTTTCGGTCTTTGTTAGTGGGCTGACAGTAAATTTAGGGAATCACAGCACTAAAGTCCAGGGTTCGATACTCAGCGGTGGACGGAGCACAGATAATTCATTGTGTTGTTTGTGCTAAAACAAACAAAATAAGCTGCGAACATAACAAAAGAAAACGACAAAAGGTGGTCGTCACCTGTTTCGAAGGAAGAAAAATCTGTTTTGTTTTGTTTCTCAAGTAAAATTTTACTCAAATATACACAAACGTTGATCATTTACTTTCGACCTCACTGGAAATAAACCAAACAGTCTCCTTGGATTATGTTTACACGTTCTAAACACGAGGCTTAGCTAATACAACATTGCAGACTTTAATGGATTCTGTTTCCTTCCCTCGTGAATTTGACACAAACACGTAATCTTTATATGATTACCACCTGGAAACCTTACAATTAAGACACACCCTTGACTTCTCAGATCTTATAAAAACATCGATTTTGATGAGTGTCTTTCTTGGGGAACACGTCACGAACAATACGAAGGAATTACGTTTGTTTTCCACATTAAACAACGTTTGGGTGAGGTTTCGCGCGCCTTTTGTATCTCTCTCGCGAGATGTGCGTGTTCTTTACACTTGTATTTATTATAGCGTTGTTTTCTAAATGAAATTTATCGTTGTTTATATATCCCATCTACTAATGTACTAATTATTCGAAAACCGTTTTAACTACCACTAGAAGTGGTTCTATATTATTGTATATTATTCAAAAAACCGTTTTTAATAACTTATGTTTAACTTATTTCAGTTCAGGACGGTGCTTCACTTGAACTTCAAGTGAACTTTTAAGATATTTTAACAAAAATTACGGAACCTTAAATCTGTTCTGTTGTAAAGTACTGTATTCACTTAACACACAATCCACTTCTCTCAAGTACCTGTAAATATAACATCCTTAAATCTGTTCTGTTATAAAGTACTGTATTTACTTAACACACAATCCACTCCTTTCAAGTACCTGTAAATATAACATCCTTAAATTTGTTCTGTTATAAAGTACTGTATTCACTTAACACACAATCCACTCCTTTCGAGTACCTGTAAATATAACATCCTTAAATTTGTTCTGTTATAAAGTACTGTATTTACTTAACACACAATCCACTCTTTTCAAGTGCCTGTAAATATAACATCCTTAAATTTGTTCTGTTATAAAGTACTGTATTTACTTAACACACAATCCACTTCTTTCAAGTACCTGTAAATATAACATCCTTAAATTTGTTATGTTGTAAAGTACTGTATTTACTTAACACACAATCCACTTCTTTCAAGTACCTGTAAATATAACATCCTTAAATTTGTTCTGTTATAATGTACTGTATTTACTTAACACACAATCCACTTCTTTCAAGTACCTGTAAATATAACATCCTTAAATTTGTTCTGTTATAAAGTGCTGTATTTACTTAACACACAATCCACTTCTTTCAAGTACCTGTAAATATAACATCCTTAAATTTGTTCTGTTATAAAGTACTGTATTTACTTAACACACAATCCACTCCTTTCGAGTACGCTGTCCTCCTAACAATCATCGCCAACTGTATAGTCCTAGCTCTGGAAGAACACCTTCCGCATCGAGACAGGACACCATTAGCTCAGAAATTAGTAAGTACATTTCGTTTTTTGTAACATTCTGTTGTTGTTACTGTTTAAAGAAACAGTTGCACAGTTCCTGCTTTCATTAGTTCAGAATTTTCCACTAAGACTTAATTATTCACCAGCTTCAATAAAATCTTCATTAGAGGTTATTACTTTGATTAAATATCACAAAATTTTGTCAAAGTTATTCATGAAGTTAAATAAACATAATCTGTGTTTTAAGTTTGTTTTTCACTTACGCTATTTCAGGAATTTTATTTTGTAAATCACGCAAAAAATATTATCGTAAATTAATCTTCAACACAGTCCTCGAACCTCGAACCTCTGCACTTTTTACGATGTTTGAAATTCACTTATTAATGTCATTTAGTTTATTTTACTAAGATATCGGTGAATTTTATCTTATGTCAAATTACGTAGCTTATAATACCGGGGCTCGCCCCGGCATAGCCAGGTGGGCTAAGGCATTCGTCTCGTAATCTGAGGGTCGCTGGTTCGAATCCCCGTTCTACCAAATATGCTCGCACTTCCAGTCGTTGGGGCGTTATAATGTGACTGTCAATCCCACTATTCGATGGTAAAAGTGTAGCCTAGGAGTTGGCGGTGGGTGGTGATGACTAGCTGCCTTCCCTCTAGTCTTACACTGCAAAATTAGGGACGGCTAGTGCAGATAGCCCTCGTGTAGCTTTGCGCGAAATTAAAAACAACAAAACTAGCATTATCATACCGCGGAAACTAGAACAATATAATTCAACACTGGAATTAGTTGCAGGTAGTTTTAATGTTTCCATAAAAGGTTTTTTATTATTATTATTATTAAAATTTAAGTTTTAGTTTCGTAGCAGTTTCTTGTTTGTTATATATCCTGTCATCCTTTGTGGGCAGTATTTGTTTTCCATTGAGCGATATACCCAATCACGAAGATTACCACAACAAAGATGATCTGCTGTTTTTTATTATTTTATTAAAAAGTAACCATACAGAATTATCCAATTACTTTTCGAGATCATGGAAAACAATGGTTTCTATATTTTCCTTTTCGAATCATCGCTAGTTGTGTCCACCCAAAAATCGTGACACCTGAAGAACTAATAAGTTAAAGGAAAATTCACTTATTACATTGAAGGCGGCAAAATTTTGTTTTCTGTAAGTAACCTCCATCGTTAACGTTGGCTCAAAGGAAGCGCGTGCTCTTTGAACGGGCGTGGACTCGTTTCGTATCATAACGTGATAATTTGTCATTTCAGTCCAGCAGCCCATTTCGTCTGATTTCGCTAAGAGTTGGTCGTGACATTCGTATAGAATCATCGGTTGTAAGATTGTTTGTTTTTGAATTTCGCGCAAAGCTACTCGATGGCTATCTGCTCTAGCCGTCAATAATTTAGCAGTGAAAGTCAAGGGGGAAGGCAGCTAGTCATCACCACCCACCGCCAACTCTTGGGCTACTATTTTTACCAACGAATAGTGGGATTGACCGTCACATTATAACGCCCCCACGGCTAAAAGGGGCGACCACATTTGGTGCGACCGGGATTCGAATTAGCCACCCTGGGATTACGAGTCGAACGCCTTAACCCACCTGGCCATGCCGGGCCCGGTTGTAAGAACAACAAATATCTTGATCTTTGAACAAATGTTTAATAAAGAAAACGATATACCTGTTATACATGTAACTTTGAACTTTATCAACGCACGTGTTTAGCTTCCTGCTGCACTGTGCATTATTGAGCTCATCTTTATTATTATTGCTTTTTATTATTACTAGCGCCCTCTTTGTAACAGATTTTTTTTTCCCACCAGGAGAACACAGAGCCATATTTTCTAGGTATTTTCTGCGTAGAAAGTCTATTGAAGATTCTAGCGTTAGGGTTTATACTACACAAAGGATCATATCTTCGTAATATTTGGAACATCATGGACTTTATTGTTGTCGTCACAGGGTAAGTGTAGATATTTGTTTACAACATACGTTTTTATTTTAATTTAAAAATCATTACTCTGGTAAACTTTTCACATGTGCACGAAGCACTTTTGTTTGTTTTTAGTATTCAACGTACACTCACATTTGTAAATACGTTTGGACAGTACGAGACAGATGGCGCTAGTTGTACATCCTATTTTCCAATATGGCTGATGTTACGAGAAGGAAAAGACATAAGTTTCCCTATGGTATATAAAGCTTGAAAGAAGACTTGTATACGAGTTGACTACTGATTCATTTAATTTCCAAACTAAGCCACAGGGGATCCAAACAATCAGTTTCTTCAAATTTCCAGAAACAAGACTGATGAAATGTTGAGTTAACTGAGGTGGTCAGTAAGAGGAGAATTTGTTAAGTGTACGTGTATATGTGTGTATTAGAAGTTTGTTAGGTGTACGTGTATATGTGTGTATTAGAAGTTTGTTAGGTGTACGTGTATATGTGTGTGTATTAGAAGTTTGTTAAGTGTACGTGTATGTGTGTGTATTAGAAGTTTGTTAAGTGTACGTGTATATGTGTGTGTATTAGAAGTTTGTTAAGTGTACGTGTATATGTGTGTGTATTAGAAGTTTGTTAAGTGTACGTGTATATGTGTGTATTAGAAGTTTGTTAAGTGTACGTGTATATGTGTGTGTATTAGAAGTTTGTTAAGTGTACGTGTATATGTGTGTGTATCAGAAGTTTGTTAAGTGTACGTGTATATGTGTGTGTATTAGAAGTTTGTTAAGTTTACGTGTATATATGTGTGTGTTAGAAGTTTGTTAAGTGTACGTGTATATGTGTGTGTATTAGAAGTTTGTTAAGTGTACGTGTATATGTGTGTGTATTAGAAGTTTGTTAAGTGTACGTGTATATGTGTGTGTGTTAGAAGTTTGTTAAGTTTACGTGTATATGTGTGTATTAGAAGTTTGTTAAGTGTACGTGTATATGTGTGTATTAGAAGTTTGTTAAGTGTACGTGTATATGTGTGTGTATTAGAAGTTTGTTAAGTGTACGTGTATATGTGTGTGTATCAGAAGTTTGTTAAGTGTACGTGTATATGTGTGTGTATTAGAAGTTTGTTAAGTTTACGTGTATATGTGTGTGTTAGAAGTTTGTTAAGTGTACGTGTATATGTGTGTGTATTAGAAGTTTGTTAAGTGTACGTGTATATATGTGTGTGTTAGAAGTTTGTTAAGTGTACGTGTATATGTGTGTGTATCAGAAGTTTGTTAAGTGTACGTGTATATGTGTGTATTAGAAGTTTGTTAAGTGTACGTGTATATGTGTGTGTATTAGAAGTTTGTTAAGTGTACGTGTATATGTGTGTGTATTAGAAGTTTGTTAAGTGTACGTGTATATGTGTGTGTATTAGAAGTTTGTTAAGTGTACGTGTATATGTGTGTGTATTAGAAGTTTGTTAAGTGTACGTGTATATGTGTGTGTATTAGAAGTTTGTTAAGTGTACGTGTATATGTGTGTGTATTAGAAGTTTGTTAAGTGTACGTGTATATGTGTGTATTAGAAGTTTGTTAAGTGTACGTGTATATGTGTGTATTAGAAGTTTGTTAAGTGTACGTGTATATGTGTGTGTATTAGAAGTTTGTTAAGTGTACGTGTATATGTGTGTGTATTAGAAGTTTGTTAAGTGTACGTGTATATGTGTGTGTTAGAAGTTTGTTAAGTGTACGTGTATATGTGTGTGTATCAGAAGTTTGTTAAGTGTACGTGTATATGTGTGTGTATTAGAAGTTTGTTAAGTGTACGTGTATATGTGTGTGTATTAGAAGTTTGTTAAGTGTACGTGTATATGTGTGTGTATTAGAAGTTTGTTAAGTGTACGTGTATGTGTGTGTATTAGAAGTTTGTTAAGTGTACGTGTATATGTGTGTGTATTAGAAGTTTGTTAAGTGTACGTGTATATATGTGTGTGTATTAGAAGTTTGTTAAGTGTACGTGTATATGTGTGTGTATTAGAAGTTTGTTAAGTGTACGTGTATATGTGTGTGTATTAGAAGTTTGTTAAGTGTACGTGTATGTGTGTGTATTAGAAGTTTGTTAAGTGTACGTGTATATATGTGTGTGTATTAGAAGTTTGTTAAGTGTACGTGTATATATGTGTGTATTAGAAGTTTGTTAAGTGTACGTGTATATGTGTGTATTAGAAGTTTGTTAAGTGTACGTGTATATCAGAAGTTTGTTAAGTGTACGTGTATATATGTGTGTGTATTAGAAGTTTGTTAAGTGTACGTGTATCTCAGAAGTTTGTTAAGTGTACGTGTATATATGTGTGTGTATTAGAAGTTTGTTAAGTGTACGTGTATATGTGTGTGTATTAGAAGTTTGTTAAGTGTACGTGTATATGTGTGTGTATTAGAAGTTTGTTAGGTGTACGTGTATATGTGTGTGTATTAGAAGTTTGTTAGGTGTACGTGTATATGTGTGTGTATTAGAAGTTTGTTAAGTGTACGTGTATATGTGTGTGTATTAGAAGTTTGTTAAGTGTACGTGTATATGTGTGTGTATCAGAAGTTTGTTAAGTGTACGTGTATATGTGTGTATTAGAAGTTTGTTAGGTGTACGTGTATATGTGTGTGTATTAGAAGTTTGTTAGGTGTACGTGTATATGTGTGTGTATTAGAAGTTTGTTAAGTGTACGTGTATGTGTGTGTATCAGAAGTTTGTTAAGTGTACGTGTATATGTGTGTATTAGAAGTTTGTTAGGTGTACGTGTATGTGTGTGTATTAGAAGTTTGTTAAGTGTACGTGTATATATGTGTGTATTAGAAGTTTGTTAAGTGTACGTGTATATATGTGTGTATTAGAAGTTTGTTAAGTGTACGTGTATATGTGTGTATTAGAAGTTTGTTAGGTGTACGTGTATATATGTGTGTGTATTAGAAGTTTGTTAAGTGTACGTGTATATCAGAAGTTTGTTAAGTGTACGTGTATATATGTGTGTGTATTAGAAGTTTGTTAAGTGTACGTGTATATCAGAAGTTTGTTAAGTGTACGTGTATATATGTGTGTGTATTAGAAGTTTGTTAAGTGTACGTGTATATGTGTGTGTATCAGAAGTTTGTTAAGTGTACGTGTATATGTGTGTATTAGAAGTTTGTTAGGTGTACGTGTATATGTGTGTGTATTAGAAGTTTGTTAGGTGTACGTGTATATGTGTGTGTATTAGAAGTTTGTTAAGTGTACGTGTATGTGTGTGTATTAGAAGTTTGTTAAGTGTACGTGTATATGTGTGTGTATCAGAAGTTTGTTAAGTGTACGTGTATATGTGTGTGTATTAGAAGTTTGTTAGGTGTACGTGTATATGTGTGTGTATTAGAAGTTTGTTAGGTGTACGTGTATATGTGTGTGTATTAGAAGTTTGTTAAGTGTACGTGTATGTGTGTGTATCAGAAGTTTGTTAAGTGTACGTGTATATGTGTGTATTAGAAGTTTGTTAGGTGTACGTGTATATGTGTGTGTATTAGAAGTTTGTTAAGTGTACGTGTATATGTGTGTGTATTAGAAGTTTGTTAAGTGTACGTGTATATATGTGTGTATTAGAAGTTTGTTAAGTGTACGTGTATGTGTGTGTATTAGAAGTTTGTTAGGTGTACGTGTATATGTGTGTGTATTAGAAGTTTGTTAAGTGTACGTGTATATGTGTGTATTAGAAGTTTGTTAGGTGTACGTGTATATGTGTGTGTATTAGAAGTTTGTTAAGTGTACGTGTATATGTGTGTGTATTAGAAGTTTGTTAAGTGTACGTGTATATGTGTGTGTATTAGAAGTTTGTTAGGTGTACGTGTATATGTGTGTATTAGAAGTTTGTTAGGTGTACGTGTATATGTGTGTGTATTAGAAGTTTGTTAGGTGTACGTGTATATGTGTGTCTATAAGAAGTTTGTTAAGTGTACGTGTATATGTGTGTATTAGAAGTTTGTTAAGTGTACGTGTATATGTGTGTGTATTAGAAGTTTGTTAAGTGTACGTGTATATGTGTGTGTATTAGAAGTTTGTTAAGTGTACGTGTATATGTGTGTGTATCAGAAGTTTGTTAAGTGTACGTGTATATGTGTGTATTAGAAGTTTGTTAGGTGTACGTGTATATGTGTGTATTAGAAGTTTGTTAGGTGTACGTGTATATGTGTGTGTATTAGAAGTTTGTTAAGTGTACGTGTATGTGTGTGTATTAGAAGTTTGTTAGGTGTACGTGTATATATGTGTGTATTAGAAGTTTGTTAAGTGTACGTGTATATGTGTGTATTAGAAGTTTGTTAAGTGTACGTGTATATGTGTGTATTAGAAGTTTGTTAAGTGTACGTGTATATGTGTGTGTTAGAAGTTTGTTAAGTGTACGTGTATATGTGTGTGTATTAGAAGTTTGTTAAGTGTACGTGTATATGTGTGTGTATTAGAAGTTTGTTAAGTGTACGTGTATATGTGTGTATCAGAAGTTTGTTAAGTGTACGTGTATATGTGTATATCAGAAGTTTGTTAAGTGTACGTGTATATGTGTGTATCAGAAGTTTGTTAAGTGTACGTGTATATCAGAAGTTTGTTAAGTGTACGTGTATATGTGTATATCAGAAGTTTGTTAAGTGTACGTGTATATGTGTGTATTAGAAGTTTGTTAAGTGTACGTGTATATGTGTGTATTAGAAGTTTGTTAAGTGTACGTGTATATGTGTGTATCAGAAGTTTGTTAAGTGTACGTGTATATCAGAAGTTTGTTAAGTGTACGTGTATATGTGTGTATCAGAAGTTTGTTAAGTGTACGTGTATATGTGTGTGTATTAGAAGTTTGTTAAGTGTACGTGTATATGTGTGTATTAGAAGTTTGTTAAGTGTACGTGTATATGTGTGTGTATTAGAAGTTTGTTAAGTGTACGTGTATATGTGTGTGTATTAGAAGTTTGTTAAGTGTACGTGTATATATGTGTGTGTATTAGAAGTTTGTTAAGTGTACGTGTATATGTGTATGTATTAGAAGTTTGTTAAGTGTACGTGTATATGTGTATGTATTAGAAGTTTGTTAAGTGTACGTGTATATGTGTGTATTAGAAGTTTGTTAAGTGTACGTGTATATGTGTGTGTATTAGAAGTTTGTTAAGTGTACGTGTATATGTGTGTGTATTAGAAGTTTGTTAAGTGTACGTGTATATGTGTGTGTATCAGAAGTTTGTTAAGTGTACGTGTATATGTGTGTGTATTAGAAGTTTGTTAAGTGTACGTGTATATGTGTGTTAGAAGTTTGTTAAGTGTACGTGTATATATGTGTGTTAGAAGTTTGTTAAGTGTACGTGTATATGTGTGTGTATTAGAAGTTTGTTAAGTGTACGTGTATATGTGTGTGTATTAGAAGTTTGTTAAGTGTACGTGTATATGTGTGTGTATTAGAAGTTTGTTAAGTGTACGTGTATATGTGTGTGTATTAGAAGTTTGTTAAGTGTACGTGTATATGTGTGTGTTTAGAAGTTTGTTAAGTGTACGTGTATATGTGTGTGTATTAGAAGTTTGTTAAGTGTACGTGTATATGTGTGTGTATTAGAAGTTTGTTAAGTGTACGTGTATATGTGTGTGTATTAGAAGTGTGTTAAGTGTACGTGTATATGTGTGTCTATTAGAAGTTTGTTAAGTGTACGTGTATATGTGTGTGTATTAGAAGTTTGTTAAGTGTACGTGTATATGTGTGTGTATTAGAAGTTTGTTAAGTGTACGTGTATATGTGTGTGTATTAGAAGTTTGTTAAGTGTACGTGTATATGTGTGTGTATTAGAAGTGTGTTAAGTGTACGTGTATATGTGTGTGTATTAGAAGTTTGTTAAGTGTACGTGTATATGTGTGTGTGTTAGAAGTTTGTTAAGTGTACGTGTATATGTGTGTGTATTAGAAGTTTGTTAAGTGTACGTGTATATGTGTGTATTAGAAGTTTGTTAAGTGTACGTGTATATGTGTGTGTTAGAAGTTTGTTAAGTGTACGTGTATATGTGTGTGTATTAGAAGTTTGTTAAGTGTACGTGTATATGTGTGTGTATTAGAAGTTTGTTAAGTGTACGTGTATATGTGTGTATTAGAAGTTTGTTAAGTGTACGTGTATATGTGTGTATATTAGAAGTTTGTTAAGTGTACGTGTATATGTGTGTGTTAGAAGTTTGTTAAGTGTACGTGTATATGTGTGTGTGTATTAGAAGTTTGTTAAGTGTACGTGTATATGTGTGTGTATTAGAAGTTTGTTAAGTGTACGTGTATATGTGTGTGTATTAGAAGTTTGTTAAGTGTACGTGTATATGTGTGTATCAGAAGTTTGTTAAGTGTACGTGTATATGTGTGTATTAGAAGTTTGTTAAGTGTACGTGTATATGTGTGTGTATTAGAAGTTTGTTAAGTGTACGTGTATATGTGTGTGTATTAGAAGTTTGTTAAGTGTACGTGTATATGTGTGTGTATTAGAAGTTTGTTAAGTGTACGTGTATATGTGTGTGTATTAGAAGTTTGTTAAGTGTACGTGTATATGTGTGTATTAGAAGTTTGTTAAGTGTACGTGTATATCAGAAGTTTGTTAAGTGTACGTGTATATGTGTATATCAGAAGTTTGTTAAGTGTACGTGTATATGTGTGTATTAGAAGTTTGTTAAGTGTACGTGTATATGTGTGTATTAGAAGTTTGTTAAGTGTACGTGTATATGTGTGTATCAGAAGTTTGTTAAGTGTACGTGTATATCAGAAGTTTGTTAAGTGTACGTGTATATGTGTTTATTAGAAGTTTGTTAAGTGTACGTGTATATGTGTGTATTAGAAGTTTGTTAAGTGTACGTGTATATGTGTGTATTAGAAGTTTGTTAAGTGTACGTGTATATGTGTGTATTAGAAGTTTGTTAAGTGTACGTGTATATATGTGTGTGTATTAGAAGTTTGTTAAGTGTACGTGTATATGTGTATGTATTAGAAGTTTGTTAAGTGTACGTGTATATGTGTATGTATTAGAAGTTTGTTAAGTGTACGTGTATATGTGTATTATTAGTATTAGAAGTTTGTTAAGTGTACGTGTATATGTGTGTGTATTAGAAGTTTGTTAAGTGTACGTGTATATGTGTGTGTATTAGAAGTTTGTTAAGTGTACGTGTATATGTGTGTGTATTAGAAGTTTGTTAAGTGTACGTGTATATGTGTGTGTATCAGAAGTTTGTTAAGTGTACGTGTATATGTGTGTGTTAGAAGTTTGTTAAGTGTACGTGTATATGTGTGTGTATTAGAAGTTTGTTAAGTGTACGTGTATATGTGTGTGTATTAGAAGTTTGTTAAGTGTACGTGTATATGTGTGTGTATTAGAAGTTTGTTAAGTGTACGTGTATATGTGTGTGTATTAGAAGTGTGTTAAGTGTACGTGTATATGTGTGTGTATTAGAAGTGTGTTAAGTGTACGTGTATATGTGTGTGTATTAGAAGTTTGTTAAGTGTACGTGTATATATGTGTGTTTAGAAGTTTGTTAAGTGTACGTGTATATGTGTGTGTATTAGAAGTTTGTTAAGTGTACGTGTATATGTGTGTGTATTAGAAGTTTGTTAAGTGTACGTGTATATGTGTGTATTAGAAGTTTGTTAAGTTTACGTGTATATGTGTGTGTTAGAAGTTTGTTAAGTGTACGTGTATATGTGTGTGTTAGAAGTTTGTTAAGTGTACGTGTATATGTGTGTGTATTAGAAGTTTGTTAAGTGTACGTGTATATGTGTATGTATTAGAAGTTTGTTAAGTGTACGTGTATATGTGTGTATTAGAAGTTTGTTAAGTGTACGTGTATATGTGTGTGTATTAGAAGTTTGTTAAGTGTACGTGTATATGTGTATGTATTAGAAGTTTGTTAAGTGTACGTGTATATGTGTATGTATTAGAAGTTTGTTAAGTGTACGTGTATATGTGTGTGTATTAGAAGTTTGTTAAGTGTACGTGTATATGTGTGTGTATTAGAAGTTTGTTAAGTGTACGTGTATATGTGTGTGTATTAGAAGTTTGTTAAGTGTACGTGTATATGTGTGTATTAGAAGTTTGTTAAGTGTACGTGTATATGTGTGTGTTAGAAGTTTGTTAAGTGTACGTGTATATGTGTGTGTATTAGAAGTTTGTTAAGTGTACGTGTATATGTGTGTATTAGAAGTTTGTTAAGTTTACGTGTATATGTGTGTGTGTTAGAAGTTTGTTAAGTGTACGTGTATATGTGTGTGTATTAGAAGTTTGTTAAGTGTACGTGTATATGTGTGTGTATTAGAAGTTTGTTAAGTGTACGTGTATATGTGTGTATTTAGAAGTTTGTTAAGTGTACGTGTATATGTGTGTATTAGAAGTTTGTTAAGTGTACGTGTATATGTGTGTATTAGAAGTTTGTTAAGTGTACGTGTATATGTGTGTATTAGAAGTTTGTTAGGTGTACGTGTATATGTGTGTGTATTAGAAGTTTGTTAAGTGTACGTGTATATGTGTGTGTTAGAAGTTTGTTAAGTGTACGTGTATATATGTGTGTGTATTAGAAGTTTGTTAAGTGTACGTGTATATATGTGTGTATTAGAAGTTTTCAAGTGTACGTGTATGTGTGTATATTAGGAGTTTGTTAAGTGTACGTGTATATGTGTGTGTATCAGAGGTTTGTTAAGTGTACGTGTATATGTGTGTGTATCAGAAGTTTGTTAAGTGTACGTGTATATGTGTGTGTATTAGAAGTTTGTTAAGTGTACGTGTATATTAGAAGTTTGTTAAGTGTACGTGTATATGTGTGTGTATTAGAAGTTTGTTAAGTGTACGTGTATATGTGTGTGTATTAGAAGTTTGTTAAGTGTACGTGTATATGTGTGTGTATTAGAAGTTTGTTAAGTTTACGTGTATATGTGTGTATTAGAAGTTTGTTAAGTGTACGTGTATATGTGTGTATTAGAAGTTTGTTAAGTGTACGTGTATATGTGTGTGTATCAGAAGTTTGTTAAGTGTACGTGTATATGTGTGTGTATTAGAAGTTTGTTAAGTGTACGTGTATATGTGTGTGTATTAGAAGTTTGTTAAGTGTACGTGTATATGTGTGTGTATTAGAAGTTTGTTAAGTTTACGTGTATATTAGAAGTTTGTTAAGTGTACGTGTATATGTGTGTGTATCAGAAGTTTGTTAAGTGTACGTGTATATGTGTGTGTTAGAAGTTTGTTAAGTGTACGTGTATATGTGTGTGTATTAGAAGTTTGTTAAGTGTACGTGTATATGTGTGTGTATTAGAAGTTTGTTAAGTGTACGTGTATATGTGTGTGTGTTAGAAGTTTGTTAAGTGTACGTGTATATGTGTGTGTATTAGAAGTTTGTTAAGTTTACGTGTATATTAGAAGTTTGTTAAGTGTACGTGTATATGTGTGTGTATTAGAAGTTTGTTAAGTGTACGTGTATATGTGTGTATTAGAAGTTTGTTAAGTGTACGTGTATATGTGTGTGTGTTAGAAGTTTGTTAAGTGTACGTGTATATGTGTGTGTATTAGAAGTTTGTTAAGTGTACGTGTATATGTGTGTGTATTAGAAGTTTGTTAAGTGTACGTGTATATATGTGTGTATTAGAAGTTTGTTAAGTGTACGTGTATATGTGTGTGTATTAGAAGTTTGTTAAGTGTACGTGTATATGTGTGTGTATTAGAAGTTTGTTAAGTGTACGTGTATATGTGTGTATATTAGAAGTTTGTTAAGTGTACGTGTATATGTGTGTATTAGAATTTTGTTAAGTGTACGTGTATATGTGTGTGTATTAGAAGTTTGTTAGGTGAGTGTACGTGTATATGTGTGTATCAGAAGTACTTCAGATCAAAGACGGATGTCTCTTTCGGACTGTGGAAGTTTGGAAAACGTGTACATTAATATACTCGTTACCAGATATCTCAGATTTGTTCATTGCAGATAGTAATTTTGAACTCATAGTTCAAAAGTTCAAGTGGCTTAGCGGTCAAAGTCCCGGACATGAGATTATTCCCGTTATGACAAAATAAAATGAATAAAACACCCACACCCTACACTTTGTGCTTAGTACAAGAGTGAGTCTAATATTACTATTTCATTGGTGTAACCCGATAGATGGCACTATATACCTTTCTTCTAGCCTATCAGATAGCCCTCGATCTGACAAGCGTGTAATTCAACAAACACACACACACAGTTGTGCATCAAAGTCAAATTACATTTCTTGACACTAATTCATAACCAAAATGACAAATTTCTGGATGATGTATTTAATAATAAAAAAAACCGTCGCAGGTATATTATATATAAATTAGAAAACATTTCATTCCGTAACTAGTACACATTATTTGTTTCAGAAACAACTACTCCCAGTGGCTCAGCTGGAAATCTGGAGGCTTGAAAAGCTACAAATCTGGGTTTTGATACCTGTGTGAGCACAGGATGGAGAACCAATAAAAAACTAAGAGACGTCACGACTTTCCTTCCCAAAATCTTTGTTATCTTACGAATAAAAATACACAATGAGCTGTCAGGACTGTGCCCACAGCAGGTATCGAAGCCAGATTTTAGTGGTGTGAACTGTTCTAGTGAATGTTTAAAAACAATAAAAAGCTATACTATTGTTATCTATTCCAAGGGAATAAATATTCCCGGTCCAACAAAATATAATTGACCAAACATATTATTTTATCACCTACATTATCTTGTCGTATTTACTTAGAACATGAATAAGATGTATCTACGGACAGCATTAGAGATAACAGTTATGTTGTTTAGTATTTATAGATCACAAAACTGTTTTCTGGACTTCCAGTTTTGTTTATAGGCTTAAATGCCCTTCATTTTATTCTATCACCACTCGGTGGCTGGAAAATTGCATACAAGAACTTGCAAATTCGACACGAGGTCACCTTCACGTGGTACGTGATGCCTAGGTCGGACAGCGGGATGATTACAGCTCAAAATTCCAAGGTTTAACTCCCGCCTACGAAACGGCACGTGGCTTTTTTCTAAAACTAAACAGACAATTTCGCGCCAAAATAATGTAATGGACCTATAATAAAATATCATTTTAAAGATCTTCTCGGAAAATGAAAGTTAACTGAACAATCGAATTTAGCGGAAATTGAGTAAATAAATCAGTTCTTCCGTCAGTTCATTGTCCTGCCAATGAGCAATGACACTGAACCGTTCTGGGAGATATTAATGTATTAACGAAGGAGACAATTTTTGCCTTTGAAAAACAAAATCTAAATATTTTATAATTTAAAAACATCGTGCCTTGAAACAGCTTTTAATAGTAGTCACGAGCATCATGCGTGGTATTTCTTAAGTATCAATACGCGTCTCTTTCGTTTCCTTATTATAATAGCTAAATCCCGCGTAATAACAACAGTAATAGAAAACATCTCAAGATGATGCCAATAGGAAATTCTGTTTCTTTACTTCCTATAGTAAATAATGTAACATACTCGTCATGCGTTTCCTCAAAATATGTTTATATATCCTTTGCTTTCAGAACTGTTTCTAGGCTGCAATATACAACGCTAACATTTTCTATACTGACACGTGTCTAACTTCCCAATGCACAAACGTGTTATTAGAAAATCGAAATCAGAATACTCAGGCGGAGATAAGTGCACTGCTGTGGCGTGAATGTATATTATCTGTTATAACTATTCTTTTTAATAGGAAGTGCGTGTTTTATCTTCTGTTTGTTTGAGTGCAAAATCCACGGAAAATATTCACAGTCTGATTTGTATAGAAATTAATTGTAGCCTAATCTCTCTATATATAGTTGAGCGCTGTATGGACACACACACAATCCTCCAGACATATTTGCATGCATGGAGACCGGTAATGGACTTTAAACGAACACCGTCGTTTCGCTTTCTTTTCTAACTATATTTTGCCATTATATCTTCAAAATTAATTCAAAACAATGCTGCCATCTATCGTCTATTTTTGAACTTAAAAAAACAATTGTTGTGCAGAGCCCTCTAGTGGTTGGACAGCAAACTTAAAGGCTTGTGATGGTAAAACTCCAGGTTTTAATACCACTATTGAGCACAGCATAAATAATCCATTAAAACAAACAAATAGAAACAAGAAAACAAATTAGAATAGGAGGTGTAAAATCTATTAATGCTAATGAACTAAAAACATACTGAATTGGAGTTGTTTCTAATTTCAGTGAAACTATCACTTCCGTGATGACGAGAAAACTCACTTGTAGAAAAAAATTATATATGTAAAAAAAACAGTTGGTATGGGTAGAAAAAGCATTATATAGAGGAGCGAACAACGTTTGGACCTTCTTCGGTCATCGTCAGGTTCACAAAAAAGGTCAAAACGTTGTTCGCTCCTCTACATAATGCTTTCTCTATCCATACCAGCCGTGTTTTACATATATAAAAGCTATCACTGTCGGAAGAGTTTTGATAAAGGCTTTACTCTTAGTTCTACCATCTCCTGCACTTCTAAGAATCTCAGACGTAGACGTAGATGTAAACCATGGTTCACATTTCACTCTTTTTCTTACAGATTCATTACTTCCTACGCATCCGATAAGTTAGAAGTAGATTTGAGAACACTGAGAGCTATAAGGGTGCTACGACCTCTGAAGCTTGTATCTGGTATACCAAGTGAGTGAATTGCATTCGAAGAAAACTAATAAATAAATAAATAGGTTTTCGTTTCGTTTTTTTGTTGTATCTGAGCTAACACTAAACTTCAATTGGATTAAGTAATTACCTGTATTTATAACTCAAAACACAAAACAAACAAAACATTTATAGCCTGAAGAAATTAGGATGACAGATCTTTCTAAAGCACTTACGATATTTATCCAGTTTCTTGTTTTTTTTATTTATTTCTGACTGATTTTTCTTAATATGCCAAAGTGTTGGTATCGCATGTTAAAATAGTTGTTAGTTATAGCTAACCTATCTTTTATTTTTAGCATCAATTTAAACAGTTTGATGAGAGAAATTATAGAAAATCAAAACATTGGAATGAAAGTTCCAAATTGCTGGCACTAAGAATAATATGGGACATTTTCACTTTCTTGTCGACTTCTCATTATGAATTTGATACGAAGACAATTGAAGCTCATGTAGATGGCGCTGGAGTTAAGTTTGTTTTGGTTTTTTGAATTTCGCACAAAGCTACTCGCGGGCTATCTGTGCCAGCCGTCCCTAGTTTAGTAGTAAGACTAGAGGGAAGGCAGCTAGTCATCACCACCCACTACCAACTCTTGGGCTACTCTTTTACCAACGAATAGTGGGATTGACCGTTACGTTATAACACCCACGGCTTAAGGGCGAGCATGTTTGGCGCGACGGGGTTCGAACCCGCGACCCTCAGATTACGAGTCGCACGCCTTAACACGCTTGGCCATGCCGGGTCAAAGACATGAGCTATCTGCTGAGCCCACCGAGGGGAATCGAACCCCTGATTTTAGCGTTGTAAATGCGGATGCATACCGCTGTACTAACGGGGGGCTGGAGTTAAGAGAAACTAGTTTAATTTTGAAAAACGTGTAAAAACTAATAATTAAATAAACCGAAGATTTCTAGTGGATTGATAAACAAACCACTACATTATCAGGTGGGTAAATACGTTGATCGTAGCAAAAACGTTTGACTTTTAACGTGGGTTTTCAAATCCCTCAACTGAATATGTTCGCCCTTTCAGCCGTGGCAGCACTATAATATGATGACTAATTCCGGTATTACTGGTAAAGAGAACCCCAAGAGTTGGCGGAGGGTGGTATTGACTGGCTCCATCCTATAGTCTACCACTTCCAAATTATGAACTAGTACAGGTAGCCCTCGTGGAGCTTTGCACTGAATTCAACAAATCAACAAAGATAGGTATGAAAATGGCGTCCCGTAGGGGCTGTGTTTCAGGCATTTCAAACGTTTGATCAAAACGCAGACATTCAAACTGTCTGCACTTCAACCACCGGACTTCAACATTTCTATTAATACTTCAAGTTTAGTGAAGCCGGCTGACCAGGTCAGTTTTATGCGAGCCAAAATCATGAAAGGTAAGAGTACTAAAATGTGACGTCACAATAGCACTAAATGTGACGTCACAATTACCACAGGAAACCCGCAGCTAATCCCAGACTACTTTTTTTAGTTTGTTTGGAACACCAGTTGTGACCGTTACAAAATACGGACTGTGGATCTTTAAATATCAAGTTTGAGTGTTTGTCAGTCACATTGTTATTGGTGTTATAGAATGAGCCGTTCATCAAATTATATTGAGTTTTATAAGAGGAGCAGAGTCCCTTTCCTGGGGAGGGAGAGAAGTAATATGGGAGTCTGGTTCCTATTTATTGTTTACTCTTTATTTCAACTGATAACTCCAGGACGTCCAATGTAGAAAAAATCTTTTCTAGTAACTCTTATTTGTTATGAATTTGGCAGCTAGGTTTAAAACGTTGTGTGATTCAATATCTTGAACTAAGTGTTTTCACTCTAGGGTTTATAAGTGCCATTGTAGACTTTAGCTGTCTATAAAAATATTTAGCTATAAAGATCGGGCGTGGGTGCTGGGTTGACGTGCCAAACTGTGAATCCGTGGTTCGCGTCGCCTTACAACAAAATCATACCCCACATTTTGTAGCCGTGGGTGTGTTATAAGAGTGCTGGTCAGCTGCCTTCCCTCTGGTCTATCGGTTCGAAATTGGAGTTGTCACTCTCACCTAACCATTGTGTAACTTTGCTCGAATATCCGAATCATGCCAACAAGTAGAGTAAACACAGATAAAAATAAATAAATAACTTAAGGTTGCGTCGGTTATAAATATATTTCTAAGAAAACTAGTTATTAATTTGTACACTGGTGTCTGTCTCTTCCAGGTCTTCAGGTGGTCTTAAAATCTATTATAAAGGCAATGGCGCCACTTCTTCAAATCGGTCTTTTGGTACTGTTTGCTATCGTCATTTTTGCTATTATTGGCCTTGAGTTTTATAATGGCGTCTTTCATAAAACATGCTACAGTTTAGAAGAGAATGGTAAGTGAAATAACTAGTCTTAGACTGCACTTATGTACGATTTTGTTTGCCAAATGTACTGTAAGACAGAATAAGAAAGAATCAAAACATGTGCGAACCTTCAATAAAGAATTCGTGTCTGATTATTGTGAGCGAGGGTAAATCAATATGTTGTGGTTTAAGTTTTGGCAGACTTTCAGTGGTTAATTAACGTTTTCATAGAACAAAACGTTGTTTCATTTTCAACGAGTTACGATCTCAAAATGTTTGTATAAGGTACATAATACCTCTGATATTTTGTAACGCGATCTCATGACTCAGTGTTCTGATAGTAAGGTTCTCAGCTTACTGATAATAGATGGATCTCTGAACAAAACAAACACGAAAATAAACTGAACTTGGTAAAATACACTGATAACAACATACTCCACTGTTCAAGGATATATTCACGTGTTTTCCTTTGTGTATGTTTATTGGTCAAAAAAGCGCAAGAGCACAGGGCCTCGTGACTGACACGTGAAACGTTTTCCCTTTTAAAATAATTCATTTGTTTTAGAATGAACATACCTTAGACCATGTATATAAATCACCAGTTAAAAATCTCTATATGTAATGTCTTATAGCAATTTACTCTTAAAGTTATAAAGAACGGATTATATGACCTGGAATGAAATATGTCTTGAGAACTAAAAACATTACCATTTAATACACGAACGTCTGTTTTTTCTTTTACCTACATTTATATAAATAGCAAAATATTCAGCAAAAACAAAACCAAGTTGACATGTGTAATATTTGTATACGTGATATTTCAGTGCATTATTTCTACTGACAGTATTAAAACCAGATCAAAATCATATATAGTTTCTCCCCCTACTGGAACGTTGCGTAACTATAATTTTCGTATTATGAAATCAGCAAAATTAGCTGAAAAAGAACTACAGTGGCTCCCTCTAGTGAAACACTAGGTAACAATAATCCTGATCGTCTGACACTGTTAAATAAACAACAGAACAATAGAAAGATAATTACAGTAGCTTCTTCTAGTGAGACAAAAAGTAAACAAAAAACACGTGTCTGTTACTGCATTATAAAATAGGTACATTCGATGTTTTTCGAAGACAATGTGCAATAAGTACTGACATTGGATGACAGAAAGTTACACCTTCTAACTCTAGGTATTAAAGGTGAATTTTACAGAAAAAAGAAAACTTTGCAGTCAAAAGAACTACTCATACTGATTAATTTTGCAGATTCACATTTTTCATAAAAATATGTGCAAATAAATGAAACATAGAACTTGGTGCAGAAAGAGCCCTTTCCGAGCAGCAATCCGAACATTTTATTTTTACGTTTGCCGCTAGTAAAAGTACTGTGACGTAATAGTGGCCAAACAAACCGCCAACACCAGCGCGTTGAATGTAAATATACATGGCCAGTACACACTGAGAAACAGAGGCGGAGTCTGTTTTGACTTTGTGTTCTGAACAGTGTTGAGTAGCTCCATATCAGTTCGAACCTACTCTGAACGAACCTAGAACAGTTACTTTTGACACAGATCTGACAAGTTCTAATCACGATCAGCACCTTGATCATCACTCATATGAACATCATCAGCATCTGTCACTTGTGATACAGAGGACTTCTTAGCAGCAGGTGATGATTCTGCAAAAATCAGTGAAAGAATTACATGTAAACAATGTACTGTTTGCCAGCAATAGTTTATAATAAATAATCAATATAATATTAACAAGACTAATCTGACTGTTGAATATTGTTAAATCATGAATGAAAATGTCATATTCAAACTAACTTACAAGCACAATCTATTGTTGGAAGACAGTCTGGGTAGCTACAGTCTTCAAGCCAGATGGGAATACCTGTACACCTCTGGAAACAGAATACCAGCCAGTCTGTGTCCCTCTTGGAATATTTGGGATAGGCTAAAACTGTAGGTTTTTATTTAGGTATTGAAATAATAACATTCTTTCACGGTTAGATTCAAATTAGTGTAAATAAAATTATACATGAGTAATTGCAACTTATGAATGTTTAATCTAACAATCATGATCTACTTACAAGAGTCTGAACAGACACACTCTGAAATGAGTCAGCTCTAGAGTCTTGGAAGTCATCTTCAGAAGTGGGCTGAATCACAACTTCCTCTACAAAAGTAGGCACTGTGAGGTTTATGAGATTTACATTTAATATGACAATGTCAAAGTACTGTGTTAAGATTAATTTTATTATGATGAGTTATGGAAATATGTTATGGAGTTTGTATTTGATTTTTTACAAGTATACAATGTTTGTTTTAAATACATAACATGTACTTGATTACTTCAACATGTTCAAGACATAGTCTTATTTCAATTTATCTTGAAATGTTAAATTTGAAAAATGGAATTCTTCAAACTTTTCCAAATGTAAAAATGATACAAAACATCTATAGAATGATCTACCAGCTTTTAAACTTGGAATATACTCTATTTGGGATAGATTTGTCCACTGTCTAGACTAGGAAATTAAGGTTTCACTGACTTTCAGGTGCCACAAATACAAAACACGCTCATGAATGTGAAATGTGTATATCTAGTTACATTCTTCAAAAACTTGTATTTATTAGATTATTATATTACACTAGTTATGTTTTATACTGCACACACACCTTTAAGTTTGTTCTTTTCGTGATGACAAGGGATGGCTTCAAAGGGGTGGAACCTGTACGTTGCAGGTTGAGATCAGTCCTCAGCTCTTCACGAGGAAAGATGGTGAGGACGATCCTGTCTACTGCCGATGGTTTTTTCAGTCTCAACCTGCCTGGTTTGAAACCCACGGAATCCAAAACAGTGGGATCCGACACAAAACACGAGCGTTCAAAGTGATCTTGACAAAGCTTTGCATGGTGTGAAGGAGTCCAGTTCTTCCTACTGACCATCCACACCCACTGTCACCACCTTTCCGGTTCCTTCTCCTTGCACGGAAACGAAAAGAAGTTTTGCCCGATGCCGAACCGTTTTACAAACATAACCAACGCAGTAAACCATGTTATCATAAAACAAACATAAAGTAGCAATATAAAGACAAAAAATAGTATCATAAAGTATGTAATCCGATAAAAAAGCACCGATAGATTTACATAAAACACCAGCACTGAAAGGAACAAAATGGTCAGCGCGCAACGAAGCGTGTTTGGCAACTATTACGTTATAGTTGTAAAACGTCACGGAAACAGCCGAACGACCGAGAGATACTTGAGTTCGAGGACCTGCATATTTTGTTTCATTTTTTTACTCAAAAACTAAAGTGTTTAACAATATGTTAACCACACAGGAATTATACCTAACCAAAGTACAGTTTCTAAGGCAATTATTAAATTTGTTGAAAATTCACCTTTAACAATTTACATTTACTGACGCGAGGTTGGAGCAAGTGAGACATGTTGACTTTTGGTATTAACAAGTCACACCTATCAGGTCTTAGCAACAGCAAATTGTGGCTTAAAGTACAGTATTTCTATTTATAGTATCATTGTATCATATAGGGCTTAATCTGTAAATAATTTGTGCTATGTAATATAGGGTTTATCCTGTGAATAATTAGAGTTATGTAATATAGGGCTTAACATTTAAATAATTTGTGCTATGTAATATAGGGCTTATCCTGTAAACATTTAGTGTTATATAGTGTAGGACTTGAATTGAAAACAGTCCTTGTTACATTATGTAAGACTTGAACAGAAAACAGTCCTTGTTACATTATGTAAGACTTGAACTGAAAACAGTCCTTGTTATATTATGTAGGACTTGAACTGAAAACAGTCCTTGTTACATTATGTAAGACTTGAACTGAAAACAGTCCTTGTTACATTATGTAAGACTTGAACTGAAAACAGTCCTTGTTATATTATGTAGGACTTGAACTGAAAACAGTCCTTGTTACATTATGTAGGACTTGAACTGAAAACAGTCCTTGTTACATTATGTAGGACATGAACTGAAAACAGTCCTTGTTATATTATGTAGGACTTGAACTGAAAACAGTCCTTGTTACATTATGTAGGACTTGAACTGAAAACAGTCCTTGTTACATTATGTAGGACTTGAACTGAAAACAGTCCTTGTTACATTATGAGGACTTGAACTGCAAACAGTCCTTGTTACATTATGTAGGACTTGAACTGAAAACAGTCCTTGTTATATTATGTACGACTTGAACTGAAAACAGTCCTTGTTATATTATGTAGGACTTGAACTGAAAACAGTCCTTGTTACATTATGAGGACTTAACTTGAAACTGGTTATTAACAGAAGTTTCTACTTTTCAACTGTTTTAAGGAGAAATAGTCCCTGAAGGCGAGCAGGAGATCCCTTGCTACAAAACGCTGGACCCTGAGAGCGCGCCTGTAGGAGCCCACACGTGCGATCTCCAGTTAGCTGCCTGCAAGGAGGAATGGAAGGGCCCTAACTTCGGTATCAGTAACTTCGATAACATATTTTTTGCGATGCTAACAGTGTTCCAGTGTATCACACAAGAAGGCTGGACCTCAATGTTATACTGGGTAAGAAAACATTTTGTGACGTCTTCCTACATTTAGTAAACTGACTAATGATATTATGTTTGCAACACCTGCAATTCCTCGGAGAGATAGCGATTGGTTTACAGACTTACAACATTAAAATACGGAGTTCGATTCCTCTTCATTGGCCAAAGCAGACAGTCAAAAGAGTAAGGAAGTTGTGTAATACACAAACAAAAGTACCCGTCCCCAGTGACACAAACAAAAGTACTCGTCTCCAGTGACACAAACAAAAGCCCGTTCCCAGTGACACAAACAAAAGTACCCGTCCCCAGTGTCAGGAAAGTTAATCTATCAATTTAACTTACTTCACGAACTTTAAAAAGCTAAATATGTTACACTCTTGGTTTTACTCAGAGACAAAGTTCTGAGGTACTTATACCACACACACACAAAAAAAAATAATTATTGACTATTCCAGCCATACTAAGAGATACTAAACAACAAGATACAGTAAATCTACATTTTTATTGTTTAAGTCACATTTTGAAATATGAATGGTAGTGTGATTACTTCCTAACAATGTAGTCTACAATATACTGCTTGTGAAATGTAATTTTATATCAACATTATTCAAATCTGTCCTATCGTCATTTTAAAAGTGAATGTTGAGGTTCGTCTGCGTGCACAGCTTTTTAAACCGAATACAGACGTACGCTTGGATAGACACTGTGGTTCGTAATATACATAAGATTATCAGATAAAAACGAACCCATATAAAAGTTTAGTGTGTGATAGAAAGTTTAACTGTAAGTTTAAATGAAACTTTCGTTGAAGAGTTCTGCAAATCGGTAATGAAAGAGTCTCGAACTATTCCATCGGATCTTGGTTAAATTAAGTTTTGAAACTTAAGCAACAAACGAACAGGGGCTTCGACATAAACGTAATTTTATCACCACTAGTCTCGAGCTTTTATAGCTTAATAACTTAATAAATATTAGTTCTTCTTGCATTAAGAGTGATACTTTAAACCAGTTCAATATTTGATTTAGGTTTTGGTTTTGTTATACAGACTAATGACGCGTTAGGAAGCACGTTCAACTGGATTTACTTCGTTCCTCTGATCATAATCGGATCATTTTTTATGCTCAACTTGGTTCTGGGGGTCCTCAGTGGGTGAGTATACAACGATTAAACATTTCATGGAGATATGTATAATGTATATTTTCTTTAAGGAAACTTATTGATGTTGATGAAGTATTGTTTTATTTTGTCTAATTCATCGTTAATTTTATCTGGTGAGCATAGTTTTATGGCTGTGTTTATTTGGTTTCTTAGTATGTTGAGTTTTTGTTTTGTTTCATGTGCTGAGTCCCAAGGAATGTATAGTCCAATATGGATGATTTTTCTGTGGATTTCTGTTTTAAATTGTGTGTCGGTTCTTGTAATTTTGAGGTTAATAAATGATATTTGATTGCTTTCTTCCTGTTCACATGTGAAGTTAATGTTGGGATGTATAGAGTTAATGTGATTGAAAAAATTAAGTATGTGTTCTGTAGATTTGAATCCCGCAACCGTGTCATCTACATATCTGTACCAGTATAGTGGTGGACGTAACGCTGTGTTAATTACCAACAGAAAGAAGACAACTTCCCATGAAAAATTGAAAATTTATATTATTCAGAAACACCTAAAACAATTAAACGATTTTTTCAAATAATTTTTCACAAAACAGAAAATTAAAAACAACCTCACAAGAAGAGACATTAATTCCATTAAAAATCTAAAACAAGACAAAAACATTAAAATTCTAAAAGCAGATAAAGGAAACTCTATAATCATAATGAACACGAATGAATGCATCCAAAAAATGAATAACATTCTATCAGACACAAACAAATTTAAACCAATACACACAAAATAAAACAATACTTCATCAACATCAACAAGTTTCCTCAACAAACCTTAGAAAACATTATACACACACACCTAGACAGAAAGTAAAATCAACCAATAAAAGTAAATATATCCCACAATTTAAAAAATCACTGAACCATATACTGCTGCATACCATATATTCCTGACATCAGCAAACAAATAACCAACATTTGGCAAAAATTAGTAACAAAATATGACATTCCAGTTAATACCAAATTTATTCAAAAACCAGGCACAAAACTGAGGTCTATACTATGTAAAAACTACACTGACAAACACCACACCAACATTATTTATAAAATACAATGTGATAACTGCCACGACTTCTATATTGGAGAAACAAGTAGAAAAATGGAAACCAGATTCACAGAACATAAAAAGACACTTTCACACGTTTTCGAACGCTGCAAATCAAATAAACACAACATAACCATAGAAAACACTCAAATACTAAATAAAGAAACAAACACAAAATTAAAGAAGCCTTACTTATACAACAACTCAAGCCCAAAATAAACCAATACAAAGGAACACCTTTATACCTATATTATTAAATATAATCAAACATCTAAGCACGCCCTCTACATTCCTACACTCAGTTACACAACCCCCTTCAAATATGTGGTCAGTTATTGGTCAGTTACCTCTTTCTTTCTTTGTGAACCTGAGGATGACCGAAGAAGGTCGAAACGTTGTTCGCTCCTCTACATAGTGTTTTCTCTTTCCATACCAGTCGTTTTTACATATATATAACATCCTAATCATGAAATGAACATTACATATAATTATCTGTACTCTGTACCGGACAGGTTTTTATTTGGTTAACAGTTAGTTTGCTTTGATTGGAAAAGATAAAATAAATAAAATGCTCCCTACTTATATTAAGAACACTTGTCATGTATTTAGATTCTGAGGACACTTATCATGTAATTAGACTCTGAGGACACTTATCATGTATTTAGATTCTGAGAACACTTATCGAGTATTTAGACTCTGAAAACACTTATCGGGTATTTAGACTCTGAGGACACTTATCGTGTATTTAGACTCTGAGGACATTTATTATGTATTTAGACTCTGAGGACACTTGTCATGTATTTAGACCCTGAGGACACTTGTCATGTATTTAAACTTTGAGGACACTTATCATGTATTTAGATTCTGAGGACACTTATCATGTATTTAGACTCTGAGGACACTTGTCATGTATTTAGATTCTGAGGACACTTGTCATGTATTTAGACTCTGAGGACATTTATTATGTATTTAGACTTTGAGGACACTTGTCATGTATTTAGACCCTGAGGACACTTGTCATGTATTTAGACTCTGAGGACACTTGTCATGTATTTATATTCTGAGGACACTTATCATGTATTTATATTCTGAGGACACTTATCATGTATTTAGACTCTGAGGACACTTATCATGTATTTAGATCATGAGGACACTTGTCATGTATTTAGATTCTGAGGACACTTGTCATGTATTTAGATTCTGAGGACACTTGTCATGCATTTAGACTCTGAGGACACTCATCATGTATTTAGATTCTGAAAATACTTATCGTGCATTTAGACTCTGAGGACACTTGTATTGTATTTAGACTCTGAAGACACTTGTCATGTATTTAGACTCTTCATACTGTCACTTTTAACCCCAAACTAGACTCAGTCAATGGACATAAAATCACCATGTATTGTAATATAACACAGGGACATTTAATAGCCTCAAGACATCTTTCTGACAAAGGTCCGAAACTTCACCTTCCCACTGATACTTTGATCTGATTGGAAGAACTAGTTTTGAAATTTAGTGAGTTCTGTTTTAACAATTAAACCAATGAAAAGGTTAGTGGCGTAACTATGGGAACTAAAATGGGCCCCAAATTTTTAAATATTTTATTGGATATAAAAGGTGATTCCACAGGCTGACCACCACTTCAATAAAGCTAGAAACGTATATTCACAAACTTAATCCATTGTTGTCCTCTTGACGGCTACGATTCACCACAACCGTTCTGGAATGTAATTTTTTCTGTATCTTCCGATAAAACAACAACCAATATTTATTATTAATCTCCAGACACCAATAACTATTCGAACTTTAATTATAATCACGACTAACCTATAAAAGTAAACTTTCCAAAATTCCAGTTCATTACGCGACGAAACCTGGGTAGTGAATCTGATGATATCAGTGGTATAAAACTGTGTAGTGAACCTTATGATATCAATGGTATAAAACTGTGTAGTGAACCTTATGATATCAGTGAATGTTCAACATAAATGTATTCATGTAGTGAACCTTATGATATCAGTGAATGTTCAACAGAAATGTATTCATGTAGTGAACCTATATCAGTGAATCATGTGAACCTTATGATATCAGTGAATGTTCAACAGAAATGTATTCATGTAGTGAACCTTATGATATCAGTGAATGTTCAACATAAGTGTATTCATCTAGTGAACCTTATGATATCAGTGTATTCATGTAGTGAACCTTATGATATCAGTGAATGTTCAACAGAAATGTATTCATGTAGTGAACCTTATGATACCAGTGAATGTTCAACAGAAATGTATTCATGTAGTGAACCTTATGATATCAGTGAATGTTCAACAGAAATGTATTCATGTAGTGAACCTTATGATATCAGTGAATGTTCAACAGAAATGTATTCATGTAGTGAACCTTATGATATCAGTGAATGTTCAACAGAAATGTATTCATGTAGTGAACCTTATGATATCAGTTAATGTTCAACAGAAATGTATTCATGTAGTGAACCTTATGATATCAGTGAATGTTCAACAGAAATGTATTCATGTAGTGAACCTTATAATATCAGTGAATGTTCAACAAAAATGTATTCATGTAGTGAACCTTATGATATCAGTGAATGTTCAACAGAAATGTATTCATGTAGTGAACCTTATGATACCAGTGAATGTTCAACAGAAATGTATTCATGTAGTGAACCTTATGATATCAGTGAATGTTCAACAGAAATGCATTCATGTAGTGCGTCACCCCTTTTCCTCTTATACCTCTATGATAACAAAGAACTTAAAAACATTATTCTAAATAATTTTCACATTATAAAAGAAAATCTAACACTACTTAACATATTTTCTATATCCTCCCACAGTTTCCTACCGGTACGATACCAATATTGGTAACTTAGAACACTCTTTTCAACACATACATAATTTAATGGAGACAGCTATCCTTGTAATAGGTGGCGCTGTAACATGTGTGCTTACATTGACTCAATAACATTCGTGTGTAGCTCTAAATCCAATTTTTACGTCAAGGATCATTATAACTACACATCAAAACGTTATATATTCTCTTGCTTTCTTATTTGTGCAAAATTATACACAGAAGAAGCCAAAACATTATTAGCAGAATATACGCGAGAACATCTTAGAGACATAATAAATTGTAAACAGATACACCAGTGGATCGACACCTCAATTTGCACAACCATAGGCATGACAAGTATTATGTATCTATTTATAGAATTATTTTTTGAGTATATATATATAATTTTATGTGTGTGTGTGTGTGTGTATACAACTTTCTATTGTTTCAGTTGTTAGTAAGCATTGTTACACGTTTGTTACGTCTTCACGCGACCTTCGAATTAGAATGTATTCGTCACTGAAACTTGAAATAGGGCATTGCCCGACACTTTGTGTCCATTATAGGATATATATTAAATATATATGTACGTATCTGAAGTTAAATTCTTGGTAATTTGGCGTGCTACGTATTTATCTCTTTCAACAACTACTGCGCGTTGTTTTCTACACAGTTTTACTGCTCTGATTGGAAGTTGTTATTACTTTCTATGAATATACTTTAATTTATTCGGCAATACTGTTTGTAACCATAGCAACACATAGCAATTAAAATACGTAGTAACTGAGTATAGTGTTATTATATATAAAGATATCTCGTGCATAATAATATTGTTCATTACCATAGTAACGAAACTCGTCCTCAACATGGTAGTTGAAATTTAAAAGTAACGTAAATATAAGTTATACCTTGTATTCGATGATATTGTTTGTTACTATAGCAACAACACTCGACACGGTACCGTGTTTCTCCGAAAATAAGACAGGGCTTATATTAATTTTCACTCCAAAATATGACAATAGGGCTTATTTTCGGGGGGATGTCTTATTTTGATATATTAAAAAAATGAAGTTACAAAGTAAAACTATTAAACTAACCATTTAAAATAAACTATTATTAAACTATTAAACTAACTGATTAATACTTAAACAAACTAATTAACTAACTATTAAACTAATTAACAAATTAATTTTTTTTATTTCTTTCCTCTTCCTGCCACTCTTAACTAGGGCTTATTTTAAGGGTAGGGCTTATATTAAAACTATCCCCAAAAATCACACTAGGTCATATTTTATGGGTAGGTCTTATTATCGGAGAAACACGGTAGTTGGAATTGTCAGTAATGAAATGTTAATATAACTTTTGAACAATGGCTAAAAGAATAGTAGTAACTGAAACATCATTATATGTTTTTAACTCAAAACGTAGGTAAGTTAGATGCATGTATTTGAATAATAAAGTGTCCGAGAAAGAAAACAAATTTCATTATACTTATTCTAAAGCAGCAATGTTAGGCCTAATAAATTTTAAACACTAAACCTTTCGAATTTGCAAAAATGAGAAAACCTATAAAAATGGTATTTTGATCACTGTATATATGTAACATCCGTTTTTATAGCCGCTCAACAAAAGCTTAGATAAGAGAGTTAAAATTAAAGTAAATATGTTTAGCGTAGGTATAAAAAAAAACTGTGCATATTTTTACGGTACGTAAACGTTGTGCTATTATGTGCATGAAGAAAAGTGCTTGTTACCATAGTGATGTACAACAATCAACTCAAGTTGTAAATAATTGTAAGTTCACTTCTTCTAACAAACAATTGTAGCTTGGCTGGTGTCTTTAAAAAAAAACACATTTAAATTGTACATTAATGAATTTGGAAGATTTCTTTTTTAATTTAATGTCAAAAACGTTGAATACAAAGCAGACGACATTTATTTTTCAGGCTTAAGAATACGTCAATTAATAACGATTTTAAAGTCGACAACCCAACTTTGAGAGAGATTTGAAAAACAAAACTTTATTACTGTACTTAACTTTGTGTGACAGAAAGGTTTAGTATAACACGCTTGATCTCGTGTTGTTTTTTTGTTTATTTTCACAGTGAATTTGCAAAAGAGAGAGAAAGGGTTGAAAATCGACAAGCGTTTTTAAAACTTAGACGTCGACAACAGTTGGAGAGAGAATTGAACGGTTATGTTGAATGGATATGTCGAGCGGGTACGTATTGAAATTGGAGTTTCTTTAGATATGAAATCTGTTTTATTTTTTTTTAAATCGATACCCTAGTAAGAAAGTGTCAGGTATTTTCTAAGAGAGGTGAAACTTTTACGTTTGTTTTGTAGAAAACACACTTCATTTTATTCGCTGAATATTACAAAAAATTTCTCATTTTGGTTTGACGACTGTTGTTACAGAAGAGGTGTTACTAGCAGAAGAAAGGACTACAGAAGAACAGAAATTACATATAATTGAAGGTGAGATTTGACCTTTGAACTGTTTGGAAATTTATTAACTATATTACAGCTGTAATTTTACAAAAAAAGGACTTACTGACTTACTTAAAAGGGCCCGACATGGGCAGGTGTTTAAGGCACTGGACTCGTAATCCGAGGGTCGAGGGTTCGAATCCCCATCACACCAAACATGCTTGTCCTTTCAGCCGTGGAGGCGTTTGACGGTCAATCCAACTATTCGTTAGTAAAAAAGTCGCCCAAGTGTTGGCGGTGGGTGGTGATGACTAGTTGCCTTCCCTCTAGTCTTACACTGCTAAATTAGGAATGGCTAACGCAGATAGCTCTCGTGCAGCTTTGCGCGAAATTAAAAAAAAAACAACAACAAATGAACTCAGTAACAGGGATTTAAAAACGCAAGTGATCTCAGAGTTATCTTATTTTTTCTAAAAACCGCAAGTGATCTCAGAGTTATCTTATTTTTTATAAAACTTTCATGTTTTTTTCTCTTCAAATTTCTATCTCAAACCACAGTTATTTTATTCTCTTATGTCGACATTCTACAGGTCGAGGGAGGGCAGCATCTAAACGGAAGAAACTAAAATCTATTCAAAATAAAAGTACAGAACAAGACGAGAAAGAAGCCGATGAAGAAGGTAATAATACTTTATTTAATTGTTAAGATAATTATTTATTACAGAAGTTTCCAGAACTTTTACTTACTGGTAACAAGCAAGCAGTTTTTTATTGTTACATAGCTTATCGAGAAAATATATTTCATAAGTTTTCTATTTTCACTTTAACGGTTGAATTGCTGATATAAGCTGAAATGTATTCAATAGGTTTCTATTTTTTAATGGTGCGGTTTCTATTTTTTTTATTACACGATATAATTGAAACTGATTACATGAGAAAATAATGGATGTTTGTGTCATGTCATGCGCACAAGAACTAGCTTGTGGAGTTTCGTTTTCGTGTGACAAAGACAATTTTTCACGTCATGTCTTCGTATGTTCTCTGTTGACTAACATAAAACATCTCTTTTTTTCTCGCATGTTCTTCCCTGGTTTTTGCACAACGCCCTCTTTTGTCCCCACAAGTCCCTACAAAGATGAGTAAATTAAAAGGTACATAATTGGAGAAATGACGCGTTTTTAACTTTAATATGTATTTAGCAAATTGTGTATCGTATTTATGTATTTAAAATTAAAAGAGCATTCCATTAATTGGTAGAACGTCTTAACATGTTTTTGTTTCTTTATTTACTTGAATTTATTACTGTTTATTAATATTTATAGCTTATTCTTAGTAAACTGTTAAAGTCATGAACACGAGCCTTACAGCATTACGTCACACAAGCGCTTTCTTTCTGTTTTATTAAATTATCCCTTTGTATTATCAGTGCCGTACTGCTTGTCTTTTTTTTTGTAAACATAAATTATTCACTGTTTTCGTAAAGTGATATTTTACTGTTCAGTTGTTTATTCATAAGTTGTTTCTTGTTTAAATTTGTATGAAAATACAAACATTGGCCCGTTTTAAGAAGTATTTTATAGAACCTTATATGAAAACGTATGGACTTTATTACGTAACGTTAATGTAAGTACGGAGGCGCTATTGAGACACTGCTTGGTATTTTTGTTTCTGTACCATTGTGAAAAAGGTAAAAGTATGATACTCAATCAATCAGTAGGTTTTAGTTCACTGAAAATTTGGGGTAATGATAGACATAACTTTTGGGTGGCGTTTGGAATGACAAACAATTTCTCAGTCAACGTGGACATTTTCTATTGGTAGAAAAGGAATTCACTGTATCTGAAATTGATAGCCTTTGATCATGTTCCAGATTAACGATGTATGAATAATCGAACTGAGCATGTCCCAAAGATCAGTTCTAAATATAGTGTCTAAACTGTAAATATGGATTATACAGTGTGGCCCGTAAGTCCCTACCCATTCCCTACCCTACCCATAAATCTACTAATTATGAGTTGAAAAAAACTGTTACCGCGGCATTTGGAACAATGACCCCTGCTATGTTGAGGAAAATGTCTCACAGAACATGGCGTCGCATAATATTTTGCAACGAGAATGAGGGACAGCACACAGATACACTGGATGCTTAAGATATATGGATGGGTAGGGACTTACGGGACACCCTGTATAATATAAAAAAAGGTCTTTACTATGAAAATAATTAATGTAAGTAATAACTTATAAACTGTAACAAAAACGATTCACATAATATGTCTTCCAAATGTAAGTTAATAGTTTTGCTATGAATTTTTTTTTCTTTCATCTTCATATATAGACACAGAAGTAACTTTTACAACGAAACTCGTTTGTTGTAAAAAGTTTTATTTACTAAATATCATTGTAAGTCTTATTTACTAAATAACTTATTCGTAAAAATTTGAAAAAGATATTCTTGTTAAATCTACTAAAAATATAATTTACGCCATTTTTAGGCTTCTGTTTATCTCTTAGAATTCTTAGACTTGGTGCTTTCTTAAGCCTAATATGAAAAAAGTTTTCTTATATTTGTGAGTCCAAGTTTATAAATTTCAAGTAATTTGATTATCTTGGAGCAACGAATGTAATAAATATACGTATTTAATCGCAGGATTTATTGCGTAGTCAAAGTAAGTCCTCACAAGAAACACATAAATGCACATACAAAACCATTTTGTAAAACATTACTGTCAGCTTAAGTCTCGTTAACAAAACAAAAGTTTGGTTTATTTCTGACGTCATTAATTCGATTTTTTTTCCGCGTTAGACCACAGTTACAGAAAACTTTTATAAATCTAGTCCAGTTAATCTCCTTACGTTTCTTGGTTATTGTTTGTGTTCGGTTTATTATATTAGTAAGCTGAGGGGTGTTAGTGTCTTGCTTTAAGTAACCCTCTAATTCTTTTGTTGTCAAAATTATAAATATTATTTCACGTTACCAACACGTCCCGGAGGAGCTAAGTGGTGTTTTTACACCACAGTTTGTTGAATATTAAAAGTAAGCTCAATCATAAACTTCCAAGGTGATTTTGAACATATTTTTCCACGACTAGCTTTTGTTTCTTAATTGATAAATTATTATTTGAAATACAGTATCCTTAAGTCTTTATACTAGCTAGTCCTAAGGTTTACCCGCTAGGAGTAAATTCAGTTTATATCAATAAAGCCACAATGTTAACATTATTAGCTAAACAACTGCCAAACTTTTATGTTTCTGCTACTATAACCTTTCTCATGTTTAGCTTTCAGTTGAGATACGAACGATTTCACCTGTGAGAAAGATCGAAGCATCACTATAATAAGCAGTGGGATGAGTAGACAGCAACGCTTTGAAAACAGCTATAGACATAATATTGTAATCGGCTTGTTGTACAGTTCCTACTAAGATGGTTCTAAACGGTTCCTAATTATCTCTGCGTGTTCTATGATGACTTCCATGGTTCTTGTGGTCGGTCTTTAAGCTCGTGATGTGCTGACGGGTTTCAGTCACCTCACCTATTTAAATCACGTTTCGTAGCCCAAACGCTAAAAGGAAATGCCTTCTTGTTAGTCAATAAAATTGTCTAAAAAAATTTCAATTAAAAGTATGAAAAACCTGATTGGGTGTAGTTTATTTGTTTTTTAGAGAAAAAAATGTCCCCCACTAGCTCGTGAGGGACCCTGCCAACATTTCACAATAATTTTAATATGATCATAAAACATTAATGTTAAGTCTAGGTATATAACCACACCTTCAACAGATTTTGATGAGTTACAAACAGAAGTTACAAGGAAGAGTTATAAGGAAGAAACAAAATACACCATGGGTGGATTGACAATAATAAGGGGTGGATTTTATTGTTTAATTATCATATTATTAAATTTCGGTTATTAGCTTAATTAAAGTATCTACTAAATGCACATATTTTAAACGTATTTAATCAAATGTTTATGGGTGGATTTAGGGTTATAAAAAAATGTGAAAAAAATTTTGGTGAAGGGGGTCTTGTGCCCACCCGCCATAGTTGAAACTGCTTTATTAATTATTGTTGCTTGGTAACTCCTCATCAAAATTAATTATGTATTTCAATATTGCAATAATTAATTACTGTACCAGGTATTTATAACCGGGTTATATAAAGACAACGTGCGCCTCGGCCCGGCATGGCCAGGTGGTTAAGTCAATCGCCTCGTAATCTGAGGGTGGAGGGTTCGAATCTCCATCTCACCAAACATGCTTGCCATTTCAGCCGTAGGGGCGTCATAATTTGACGGTCAATCCCACTATAACTTGGTAGAAGAGTAGTCCAAGCGTTGGCGGTGGGTGGTGATGACTAGCTGCCTTCCCTCTAGTCTGTTAAATTAGGGACTGCTAGCGCAGATAGCTCTCGAGTAGTTTTGCGCGAAATTTAAACCAAACCAAACGACGGGCGCTCAGATTTTTATACGTCTCTTTCTTTATACGTATATCTGCTACTTACGGTTATAATTGTGGTTTTAATTGTAATCTACTGATTTCTCCAAACACAAATCTGTTTATGATGATAAAGCCCGCTATTACTGTTTTATATTCAGACGTTTCTATATATGCACATCTCAGCATGAACGGTGACGTCCAATACATCAAAGACGGTTCCGCTTTATACATTGTTTTTATTATATTATTTAGCAGGTCATCGTCAGTTGGGATTTAAAAAAAAAACATCAGTAAAAGAGATAGTTAAAGTGGTCTCTAAATTCGTAACATGAAGTTCGAGTGAAATAAAGTAACGTGGCGGTTAGGGGACGCTCGAGTCGCAATCTGCTGCTCGAGAGTTCAGATTCTCTCACCAAATATGGCCGCCCTTTCAGATTTTGAAGCGATATAATGTATTTCTAGATTTGGCGGTGGGTGGTCTTCAATAGCTGCCTTCTCTCTAGTATATCACTTATAAGTTAGAGACAATTAATGGGCAGATAACCTTTGTGTAGCTTTGCGCGAAATTAAAAAAAAAAAACTCGACAATTTGAAAGTCTGCGAAATTTCACGGAAAGGAAAAACAGGCAAACAAAACCCGAAAGAATATTCATATATGAATCCTAATAGTGTTTCGTTGTACTTGTATTTTCATAGTACACAACAGTTTATGGAAGCAGCAACTTCTGGAACGGAGAAGTTTTAAAAACACAGATCTAATTGATTTAAATGGAAGAAGGCCACATTACTATGACTATTTTATTTGTAACAGAAGTTGTTCTGGTGAGGCCAAACAAACAGAACGTGGGTAGTAAACCAACTGTTTAGTTGTTCTTATTTTTGTCATCTTTATTCGAGTCTCTATTTATATTTACTCCAAGAAATACGTTGGTTTTATTGTAATAAGATACTTTCACCTGTTTACCCTTCTAACTCGAAATTTAAATGAAAAACATACCAGAGGGGAGAGATAAAAATAAGCAAATATCTTCTCTTCTTGAATTGTACAATGGACATGATATGAAACATATCGTTTGAAACTAATGGTAAGATTACGAAGCCTATGTATTTTGAAAGTTCCCCCCCCCCAAAGTTTATGTGTCTGGTTTGGAAATTTTTAAGACTTTACTGACGACTGTAATGTTGAAAAATAAGTAATTAAAAATTATCTGGTGTTTTAAAATAAAAACATTAAACTTTAATTTCTCAAAAAAAGGCAAAATTGTTTTAAATCTCGCTTGGAAAAGTAATATATCTCTAGTAGTTGGCATTAACACTAATATGCGTTTTGTTCATTTCAAGTTAATGAATAATATTTAAATTTACATGATTTGTAAAACGAAGTTTTGTTCACCTGTACCTTTTAATCGAAATCACTATATTTTCGAAACAGAAACGAATAAACAGTTTTCTGGACTGCTACTAGCGTTTATTGTACATTTCAGGTTTTGTAGGGCCTTCCCAGATAAAGGCAAAAATCGCCAACAAAGGCGCGTGCAAAGCATTTTGGCGGGCAGAAAAAAGGCTTAGGTAAGTGTATGTTTAAGTGTTAATGTAAGACAATATCTTGTGGTTCCTTTAAATATTAATTTATCATATTCGTACCATATATCAATGAATTGTTGTTTCTATAGTACACCTTAATTTTCTTACGGGCTTCCGTGGAAGGAATTTGATAGTTTCATGGTTACACCGTGTGATGTTATAATGACGTAATAATCACACCTATGGGTATAAAATCCACCATCCAAAATCATACTTGTATCTAAATCGCACTTTGTAAACCTAATTTCCCGTTACAGTTTTACAAAGTACAGTATCCGCGCTATTATCTTTGAGTTACGTGACGTACATGAACTCGAACTAAGTCACGTATCAGAACGATATTATCCGTCACTTGTCTTCTTCTCCTGTAGCTCAAATTTTCGTTTGTGATGATAAAAAAATGTATATCATGTATCGTAAGTGTGTCAGTCTTAGCTCCTTCCTTATTTCATCGTATAATAACCTAAAGTAATTTAGGACAAAATTCCCATGGAATTTGTACACATTTAATCATTATATGAGGCCTAATTGTATTTCTTTGGTTTGCTGACTCGGTATGTGCTGACGAGCTTTAAATAGGCCAATGAAAGAATGCGTTAGACCTTTACGTCACAGATCTTTAATACGTATATATCGTCATCCGTGTTTCGCACATGCAGGTGGAAAAGTTAATTTTATAACTGTCAGTAAACACCTTGTTGTCTTGGTGTTGCTAAAACGTCTTTCGTCTTCCGCATGGTCAGTATGGTTCACAACACATTTGTAGTTGAACCCCGCAAGCGACATTTCAAATACTCGACATATAAACTTTGTGGAGTTGTTCCATCGAATTTACAAATGAACAAAGTGAACGTAACGTTGGACTACTGTGTTTATCTTCTAATTCTAGAAAAGAGGATTTTGAAATTACCAGAGTTAAGGTTGTATTTTGTTAACGTTATTGCTAGAAACGTGCAAGTCTCTCCAGTGCGTGCTGAATGTTCTAAATGACAACATAATTTTGAAACAGTAAATGTCTTATAAAGTGCTGTCGGTTAAACACTCTCCGACAGCATTTAACTCTTCACTTCACCAGACGACACAGCGATGTGTGAGGACTTGCAGCGCTAGAAACCGTGGTGAGAAGATATAAAAACAAACTCTTTAATAAAGTTTTATTTTTAGTGATCGTTCAGACTCTGTTTACATTTATTTTTATATATTTAGCAATTTAACAACGATAATTGGTGTATAGGCAAACTTAGCCATAGCAGTCTCAATAATATGTGACTCGATTAAAATGTCTTTATCATAAGACTAAGACTCCTTTGTCGCTAGGTTAATTTTTTTTTTCGCAAAATTAAACCTTCTACGTCACTAGATTAAAATTCCTTTAATCACTACGTTACAACGTACATTTTAACCATCTGTTATATGCACATTTGCAAAGCATGTTACGTCAGCGATTGATATATTTAAAGTCACGCGTAAAGGTTCATGCTTCTCCGCCAGGTTGAATAAAGTAATTTCATTAAATTTGTCCATTTCATTGTACGGTTTAATACACAGTCTGTTGTTGTCGTTAGAATATTCCTCAGTGACAAAACATGTGGCTCAATAGAGAGGGTTTGGACTCCACGTGCTTTATTTTAATTTTGATTTAAGATTAGTGCTAATATTGTTGTTTGGGTCATGCACGTATCAGTAGTTAGAGTGCTGGACGATGGGTCAAAGGTTTAGTTACCGCCAAAACAATAATGATACGAATAAAATTTCACTCTCTGTAGGTGCGTTATAAAAGTTCGGTCAAATCCCATAACAGACAACTACAGATATGTTGTTTGATCTGACGGCTATAACACGTGCAAAGTGCAGTAAACATTTTTCAAATGTTCTGTTGGTGTCTTGCTTGTCATAACGAAATAGATGTTACAAGTGTTCCTCGCAACGGAAAACAGCCCACTTTTTTCACCTAAGAAATAATGTTTTAACCCTAACGACATGCTTAAAATATTTATCTTCTTGCATACTCTCAACTACCACGTGGCAGTTTTGAAACTTTTATATCGTAAAATATTACTGTATTTAGTGAAATATTATTTCACTGTGTTGATAAGAATTTGACACAAAATGGATCTCAAATGATATTTTCAAGTACATGTAGTAGTATGAATCAACATATAGGACACGGTCAATTTTTATCTAGTGTAGTTTAACTAATACAACAATACGACGAAGGTTTGCTCCATCGGATACAACAATAACACAAGCGAAATTATTGTTAATATATGTTCAACATATGTTTAAACAATTCACGGTCATGGTGGCATTGGATTACATATCACGTGCTATTGTCCGTATTTTTTTATATTTCACTACTAATACAACTGTGTTGTTTCCATGGTAACTACCATTTAGTGTTACTATAGTAGTTATTTATTCATAGCAACAAATTTGGCTTTAGTGTAATATATTAAACCTAACTACTATTTAATGTTATGAAATAGTATATTTTTACTGCTGTTTACAATTATTGAAGTTTTTATAATATTATTCGTTTTATGGTTGTTACCAAGGTAACTATTGTTTAACCTTATTGTTGAAGAATAATTTTATTATTGTTTCCAAGATAACTTACATTTAACGTTATTATAATAATATATTTCTTTGTTTCTTTGTTTTGTTTAGATTTTTTATCCGACATCTTGTGAAAACTCAGATATTTTACTGGTTTGTTATTGTGTTGGTGTTTCTGAACACCGTCTGCGTTGCTATAGAACATTACAACCAGCCAAAATGGCTGACGAATTTTTTATGTGAGTACTTGTTTGTTTTTTTGCTATTCACGTAATATTCTAGGTTCTCTTTTCAACTTTTCCTTACAACAAGTGTTATACAAGAAATAAAGATCCTTACAACAAGTGTTATACAAGAAATAAATATCCTTACAACAAGTGTTATACAAGAACTAAAGATTCTTACAGGTGTTATACAAGAAATAAAGATTCTTACAAGTGTTATACAAAAATATAGATCCTTACAACAAATGTTATACAAGAAATAAAAGACTTAACAAAGCTTGTTGTACAATAAATAAAAGTTCTTATAACAAGTGTGTCTGTAGTTTATACAGCATTTTTGGGGACTGGGTTTATATCAGAAGGAATTATTTATTAATGTGACCGTAAGATTTAACCGCTTTTAAAAGTGTGGTTATTTAAATAACAGGTTCGTCTGTTTTAAGATTATAAAATTTTTATATTTTAACTATTTTAGAGGGAGGTGGTTGTTCATTTAAATTATTTTAATTTTTAAATATAAAAGTTCAATAGGGTTCTTATTATAGACCATTGAGGAATTATTGAAAAAATTACAGAAATATTTACTATTATTAAGTGACATAATAACAAAAAGGCACCTGAAAATGACGTTTACAGTATATAGACAAACATACTTTACAGGGTGCAGAGGGGAGGCACAATAAAAAATGATTGCACAACACTTTTCTACTGTTGCGTCAAGATGAAAGTAATATTTGTTATTCAGATACCTCTATTATACCCCTAAATGTTTCATTTCGTTGAACTGCTTCAGTTAATTCTGATTGAATAAATTATACTTTAAATTTTCATTTTATTTAAATCTATTAATATGTATACATGTGTGTGTGTGTGTGTTGATTCTCCAGTTTGTGTTAAACATCTAACACCTGCCTTTTACTTTCTAATTGTTTCTTTTCTCCAGATTGGGCTGAATTTGTTTTTTTGGGACTCTTTATATTCGAAATGTTTATGAAGATGTACGCCTTAGGTCCTCGCATCTATTTCGAGTCATCCTTTAATAAATTTGACTGTGTGGTAAGTACTGCCTTCGTCGTCTCATGTCACGTATCCCAGGATAGCAGTTAGAGAGTGAGAGATTTGTGTTGACTTCTCCAATATTTTAGTATATGGTAAATAATTTAAATTATTTTATAGAAGCATCTGTTCTAATTGTTTTATACTTATCTATAGATGTCGCTGAATGCTGTGGAATAAAAAATGTTCTTTGTTACAGGTCATAGCAGGGAGTATATTTGAGGTTGTGTGGTCCAGTATTCGGGAAGGGTCTTTTGGATTTTCAGTTCTCAGAGCGCTGAGATTACTGAGGATATTCAAAGTAACCAAGTAAGTCTGATAATATACTTGACAATGTAGGATGTATACAAGTCTGATAATATACAGTGAAACCTGTCTAAGGTGGAATCGCACGGGACTGAGTAAAATTTCCGGCTGAGACAGTGAACATACATTTTCTAATTTATATATAAATTTTGAGCGGAACGTTATACTTGCTTGATTCAAGGGAAGTAAGACGTTTTTGAATAAAGTTATTATAATGTTTATGCTATATTTATTAGAATAAAAACCAAAGTAGACATTCAATGTATGCATAAGTACACAAGATCTTAATCAAATTTATTTGAAGAAAATGTCCAATTTAAACTGTTTTGTTTTTTTAATGGACTTTTTTCATGTGGTTAAAAGAGAACACCAATTCTACGGTTTTTTCATGAAGTTCATTTTTCACTTCATTTTTGCGTACAATTTGATAGAATTAATACAACTTAACACTGGCGATGAAGTATGAATTTCTATTTCCTCACTATCTTTTCCATTTTGTTCATTTTTTGAATCTCTCATACTGTTACCATCTTGAGATTCTACTACAGATTTTAAATCAGTTTCTGTTAAAACATTCCTTTCAACGTTCACAAAACTTTCCACGTTCACAGAATCATCTACATCAATCAGAGTTTGGATTTCACTAGAAGCGTCATAACAAACAACTTCTCCACAATCTCCGCCATTATCAAGAATAAATCCACAGTTTTGAAAGCACTTTATTACGTATTCATCTTTTACGCATTTGATTGAATGACTTCAAAATGCAATTACATCTAACACGTCAGTTTTCATGGTTATTTCAGATGCTCTCTTACAGTTGTCCATGTTTGCAATATGCTGAAGCATCAGTTTTCTGTATTTTAATTATATACACTGTATAATTCTATTATCTAGTTGCTACAGAACTGATGTTATACATGGAAGTAGAAAGACGGAACAAACATTTGAAAATTGAACTTTTGGGCCACAAGTAGAATTATAATTAGGGAAGAAAAAAAAAGAACAGAATATATTTAACCACTACTTACTGTAACAAAATGTCCGAGAATTTATCAATATGTAAAGAAATTATTAATTGAATAAGAAATTAATATTTAATTTAAAACATTTTTTCCACCTTACTCAGGTTGTAATCATACTTCTTGATAGATGAAGTTGATGAAAGATAGTTTTTCTTCCGCGTTACGCAGGTTCCGTCATATAGAGGGCGTTTTACAAGAGAAATCTTAAGATAATGCTGGAAAATTTTGATATTTCTGGCTTGCACCGGTTTCCGTCGTATGCACTTTTCGGCTTAGACAGGTTTACTGCATTTGACAAATAAAGTTTTATTTAATGGTCGACCCAAAGCTGGTAGGCCTCATTTCCGTTCTGTTAATAACATCTGTAAATCGATGTTAAGATATTTCTCAGTTTTGAGTTGTTGTGGAGTATTCAATAAGCCCTGAATTTTTGTAATAAAAAACGTTTTCTTTAAAAGTATAAACACTAGTCTCAGTTTGAAATGTTCAAAATCTGTTATCTAATAACTATGTAGACAAAACGAGGGCGACAACAACCTTCATAGGTATTATTACGTTTCCTAGACAAAACGAGGGCGACAACAACCTTCGTAGGTATTATTACGTTTCCTAAACAAAACGAGGGCGACAACAACCTTCGTAGGTATTATTACGTTTCCTAGACAAAACGAGGGCGACAAAAACCTTCGTAGGTATTATTACGTTTCCTAAACAAAACGAGGGCGACAAAAATCTTCATAGGTATTATTACGTCTCCTAGACAAAACGAGGGCGACAAAAACCTTCATAGGTATTATTACGTTTCCTAGACAAAAAGAGGGCGACAAAAACCTTCATAGGTATTATTACGTCTCCTAGACAAAACGAGGGCGACAAAAACCTTCGTAGGTATTATAGCGTTTCCTAGACAAAACGAGGGCGACAAAAATCTTCGTAGGTATTATTACGTTTCCTAAACAAAACGAGGGCGACAACAACCTTCGTAGGTATTATTACGTTTCCTAAACAAAACGAGGGCGACAAAAATCTTCATAGGTATTATTACGTCTCCTAGACAAAACGAGGGCGACAAAAACCTTCGTAGGTATTATTACGTTTCCTAGACAAAAAGAGGGTGACAAAAACCTTCATAGGTATTATTACGTCTCCTAGACAAAACGAGGGCGACAAAAACCTTCGTAGGTATTATTACGTTTCCTAGACAAAACGAGGGCGACAAAAATCTTCGTAGGTATTATTACGTTTCCTAGACAAAACGAGGGCGACAAAAACCTTCGTAGGTATTATTAGGTTTCTTCTGGGGCACTAAGTTGTCACATTAGTTCAACACACATTGGGTATGTACATTATTTGTCTCTCCCATCACAGGTACTGGTCATCGCTCCGTAACCTGGTCATATCCCTCCTCAGTAGCATGCGGTCCATCATCAGTCTTCTCTTCTTGCTATTTCTTTTCATCCTTATCTTCGCCCTCCTAGGGATGCAACTATTCGGGGGAGCGTAAGTTTAGACTTTCCTTTTATCTTTTCTTTGTAGTAACTTTGAAATTAATACAGAATTTCAAATAATAAATCACTCTCTATGGTTTCTTTCAGCAATAACTTTTGATTTTCAAATATCATTAGGATTACGTGTTTAAACGCCCAGTAGAGGGCGTTTTAAAACTAACTCATATTTTTACAATTGAACAATCTTTTTTTTATGTTATAAAATCGTTCAGTCTAAAAGTTTATGTTGGACCTTACTGTGTAAAAGATTTGTTCTTTTTCTCAAAGGTTTTGTAAACTTTTGTCCTTTAAAATTTATAAGAATTCTCAGAAAAAGAAACGCAAATAATTGAAAAAATTGTAATTTTCCGTCTTGTATTAATTATTTGCACAAGGGTGTAGGCTTAAGTCTGTCATGGCCAGGTGATTAGGGCGTTCAACTCGTAATCTGAGGTCCGCGGGTTCGAAACCCCGACACGGCGTTTTAATGTGATGGTCAATCTCACTATTTGCTGGTAAAAGAGTAGCCCAAGAGTTGGCTGTGGGTGGTGATGACTATCTACCTTCCTTCCAGTCTCACACTGCTAAATTAGGGACGACTAGCGGAGATAGTCCTCGTGTAGCTTTGCGCGAAATTCAATAAACAAACAAACCAAAAAGAATTCAACCACAGAATGAACCATGTAGACATTTTTCATCTGTAGTGGGGTCAGTGAATTATGTCTTTAAACCCGTCTGTTAAAGAAACATTGACAATTGTGTAGCAAGAACATATGTTCTACAGATTATTTGCACGTGTAACAAATAACAGTACTAGCCTTATTGTTTGGTGCTCCTAGTGGCAGGGTACAAACCTTGTACAAATAGTTTTAGTTTCAAAAAAACTGACTACCTATGTCCATCAAAATATGTTACTGAATTTGTTTGTTTTTGAATTTCGCGCAAAGCTGCCTTCCCTCAAGTCTTACACTGATAAATTCGGGAAGGATAGCGCAGATAGCCATCACCACCTACCGCCAACTCTTGGACTACTCTTTTACCGACGAATAGTGGGATTGACCGTTACATTATAACGCCCCCACGACTGAAAGGGCAAACATGTTTGGTGTGACGGGGATTCGAACCCGCGACCCTCAGATTACAAGTCGAGCGCCTTAACCACCTGACCATGTCGAGCCCTATTTTACTAAATACCAGTTATTGTCGGAACAGCCATCGAAGCGAGTAAGATATATAAACACTGCTGGCCAAATCTTAAGGGTAATGAACACAAAGAAAACAGTTTGTGTTCTTAGACTCAACCACTAATTTGAGTAGAGCTTCGAAAGATGAAAATAAGAAAAGGGAAAATTAAAAAAATTAACATTTAATGGGGAAAATGTGAACACTAAGAAATTAGCCGAAATAATAGCTGCTCAAAAGTTTAAGATCATACCAAAAAGAAGTCCTAAACAGGGTAGGAAATGCCCAACAAGAGGTCTCAGTAGAATTGCACGGTCGTCATTGCGAATAACTTGAAACATTCGCTTTGACATGGTCGATATAAGCGTTTGCAGAAGGCTGGCTGGAATATTTTTCCAAGTGGTGAAGATGGCTTCACGAAGATCATGCACTGTTTGGAATTGAAGTCCATTTCTATAGACTTCCCTTGCCATCCACCCCCAAACATTTTCATTGAGGTTCAGTTCGGGTGAACAAGCTGGATGCTCCAAAATAATCACGGTATTCGCCATGAAAAAGTCCTTTGTCTTGTGGGCATTGTGGATTGCAGCGTTGTCCTGTTGAAAGATCCAGTTATTTCCACACAAGCGAGGGCCTTCAGTCAATAAGGATGTTCTCTCCAACATGTCAATGTAGCCAGCTGCTGTTTGACACTCCTGTATAACATGAAGCTCCATTGTTCCATGGAAGGAGAAAGCACCCCAGATCATGATTGAATCTCCTCCACTGTGTCGTGTAGAAAATATCTCCGGTGGGATATCCTTATCGTGCCAGTAACGTTGGAAATCATTTAGACCATCCAAGTTAATGTTTTTCTCATCAGAGAACAAAACCTTCGTCCACTTTTCTATGTCCCATGTTTGGTGCTTTTCAGCAAAGTTTAACCGAGCTGTTTCATGGTGTGGAAGGAGGCGTGGCCTTTGAAGACGTTACGGTTTTTAAAGCCTTTCTCTCGTATATGCCGTCTTATTGTTCTTCAGCTGCGTTCTTGTCCGATAGGGCCTTAATTCTGTTCAACATCGGCGACATTTTCTTGGGTCAACCACTTGAAATTCTCGTTCCGTATCCCTCAGGGTCTTTTAAGAAATTTGCAACAGGTAAGACTTCCAACACTTCCTGAGACCTTGCTTTTGCAGTTCGACAATTCTGCCACGTTCAAACTCTGTCAACTTTTTAGTCTTTGCCATGTTTCTACCCAGTGTAACACAAGAGATGTCAGTGGAAGATGTTGACAACGCTAATACTTGAACACAAATGACTAAATTTCGTTATGTGTTTACCGGTTGGTGCTTCGTTTCAGTATGGTCTTAACCTATTGACCAGCTAGTATTTAGGCTAATTTCGTAGTGTTCACATTTTCCCTATTAAATGCTAATAAAGTTTTTTTTTTTTCCATTTTCTTATTTTCATCTTTCGAAGCTCTACTTAAATAAGTGGTTGAGTCTAACAACGTAAAATGCATATTTTTTCTTTATGTTCATTGGCTTTAAGATTTTGGCCAGCAGTGTATGTAGAGATCAAACATATATTAACTAAATTACTTGTTGAAGCAACCAGTTTTATATCAGGGTTTCCTGTGTAAAGTTTAGCAATGAGGTGAATCGTTCTTATGGATAAGAATTGAATAATAATTCGTTAATCTGTGAAGCATAGTGTCTCTATAGGTGTCTATATTCTTTTTACAGTTTCAACTTCCCTGATGGAACCCCTTCTGCGAACTTCAATACATTTCCTATTGCTTTGCTCACTGTGTTTCAGGTAAGACTTCCAACACTTTTCGTGTTGTTTTATCCACCGTGTTCCAGGTAAGACTTCCAACACTTTTCCTGTTGTTTTGTCCACCGTGTTCCAGGTAAGACTTCCAACACTTTTCCTGTTGGTTTGTCCACTGTGCTCCAGGTAAGTGTTCCAACACTTTTCATGTTGTTTTATCCACCGTGTTCCAGGTAAGACTTCCAACACTTTTCCTGTTGTTTTGTCCACTGTGCTCCAGGTAAGTGTTCCAACACTTTTCCTGTTGTTTTGTCCACTGTGTTCCAGGTAAGACTTCCAACACTTTTCCTGTTGTTTTGTCCACTGTGTTCCAGGTAAGTGTTCCAACACTTTTCCTGTTGTTTTGTCCACTGTGTTCCAGGTAAGACTTCCAACACTTTTCGTGTTGTTTTATCCACAGTGTTCCAGGTAAGACTTCCAACATTTTTCCTGTTGTTTTGTCACAGTGTTCCCGGTAAGCCTATTATATTACTTATATTGATACATTATTTTTTTAAAGGTCTAAATTTACCTGTTTAAGGAAATCTATTTTTCTTGAATCATTATAACATCATTTTCAATATAACACCATTTTATTTTAAGTTCAACGGTTTAAGACTCATTAACTCACGTCACAGCTGTAGTCTTATTTTTATTTGTGTGACTTCATTATTTAAATTAAAAAATCAAAAGATAAACCTACATGAAGTAACTAAAGCAGAATCTTCTCGTGTTGTTTGTAATCCCGTGTTTCTCAACATGTGTCGACTGGAAAATGCTTAATTTAGTGTCTAAAAATGAATTGTATTTCAAAGCAAGCGCTTCTAAAATAAAATACAATCCATTAACATTGTTTTTCCTTCACATTTTAAAATAAAATGTGAGGTGAGATTTCTTTGTCAACTTTTATGTCGGTCATTGTAGTTACTATAAGTAGTGATATTTTGATGTTGGTGAGTTTCTTTCACCCCTAGATTCTGACAGGAGAAGACTGGAACGAGGTTATGTACCGGGGGATCGAATCCCAAGGGGGAATCCATGGTGGCATGATCTATAGTCTCTATTTTATTATTCTAGTTTTGTTTGGAAACTGTATCCTTTAATGTCTGTAGAATGAAAACACGAAACATTTAAAAGTGTAGAAGAATAGATGACGCCATTTTGTCTTCTGCTAACGTGAATGTTTTGGCCATGAAATTCAGTGTTTATCGAATTTTTGGTTTCCTTACCCCTTGTGTTTCCCACTAATATTATTTGGTGTAACGTATACGTGTTCATCTGTGTGGTATTATAACACCGAAGTGATATATCAGTAAGATTGGTGTCCAAGTTATATTTCTGTGACCTCTTCTCAGACACTCTACTGAACGTGTTCCTTGCCATTGCTGTGGACAATCTGGCTAATGCTCAAGAACTGACAGCTGCAGAAGAAGAAGAAACGGAAGAAGACAGAGAGGTCAGTTGCCATGGTTACCTGGCAAACTATAAAGTTTTAGTGTTCATAATGGAATTGGAAAAAAAATTCAAAACGTAATGAAGCAGGCATGTTTATTGGCCGCTGTAAGTTGATGGAGAAGTGAAACATATATAGTTGAGTTATATAGTCAAGCCAGTTTATAGTTTGTTTTCAATCATTCACTTAATTTCAGCGAATAAAAGAGGAACTGGAAAAGGAAATGACTGACTTCCATACCAATAATTCCGGGTTAGATCCCCCTCAAGTCAATATCTATCCTCCTTCACCGCAGAACAACTCGGACAGAAAATCAAGACAGTATAATTTGTAAGTTAAGTTTCACCATTCTGACAGTAAAAACTGTATATTTAATAACTTACCGTGATAAAAAAAACACACACGGTCTTTTCATATTACTGTTTGTCTCGTGATGATGGGAAACCAGCTTGAAGTAAACATGTGCCTCATGACGACTGGTCTGTGTATTAACTATTTACTAATAAAGCACAGAAATAAAATTTTGTTAACCAGAAGACGACCTAGGAAGGTCGCAACTTTGTTCTCTGTTTTATTAGTGAACGTATTGACACCGAAACCACCGGTTCTGAGATACATCTTTATTGTTTGATGGCTTTTTGAATTTCGAGCAAAGCTACACGAGACCTGTTTCCATTAACCGTCCCTAATTGAGTACTGTATGACTACAGGGAAGACAGCTAATCATCACCACCCACCGCCAACTCTTGAGCTACTCTTCTACTAACGAATAGTGGGATTGACCATCGCATTATAACACCCCCACGGCTGAAAGGGTGAGCACGTGTGGTGTGATGGGGATTCGAACTCACGACCCTCAGATAATGAGTCAAGATTTCTAACCACCTGGCTAGGCCAGGTTTAATATTTTTACTTTGTTTTTTTTGTAACATGTTTTCCACTGGTTGGTTAAAGCCATCGTCATTGAAAGCACACAAATAGAGCCAGCTCAGCAGAACAAGTAGTCCGTTAACACGAGTGTCAGAATCAGACAGTTAATAGTTGTACGGACATACAACGCCATAGTCCGGGATACAATTTCCCGCGGAGGACATAGACAGTCATTAAATAAAGAAACTTTTAACACGAACAAACCGTGTATATGTTTGTCACATCTCAAACATTTCTTCTTTTGAATTTAATAGGGACCCGGCATGGCCAGGTGCTTAAGGCGCTTGACTTGTAATCTGAGCATCGCGGGTTGGAATTCATCTCACTCCAAACGTGCTCGTCTTTTAAGACATGAAAGCGTTATAATGTGACTGTCAGTCCTACTATTTGTTAGTAGAAGTGTAGCCCAAGAGTTGGCGATGGGTGGTGATGACTAGCTGTCTTTCCTTTAGTCTTACATTGCTAAATTAGGGACGGCTAGCGCAGATAGCCCTCGTGTAGCTTTGCGCGAAATTCCAAAACAAACAAATTTAATAAGTATTGTTACTAGTAGTTGTAGATACTGTTCCATCTTTCTTAGTGTTTAATACAACTGCCAGAGTTTCTAATGATTTATCTCTCACCTATCTATCTTAACGCTTAAACAACGTAGTCGTGAAAAATGTTATATATTGAATTACATAACCTTTATGTTCATAATGATAGTGAAACTCAACATTCCAGTCTCTACTTGTTTATATATTGAATTACATAACCTTTATGTTCATAATAGTAGTGAAACTCAACATTCCAGTCTCTACTTGTTTATATATTGAATTACATAATCTTCATGTTCATAATAATAGTGAAATTCAACATTCCCGTCTCTACTTGTTTATATATTGAATTACATAATCTTCATGTTCATAATAATAGTGAAACTCAACATTCCAGTCTCTACTTGTTTATATATTGAATTACATAATCTTCATGTTCATAATAATAGTGAAACTCAACATTCCAGTCTCTACTTGTTTATATATTGAATTACATAATCTTCATGTTCATAATAATAGTGAAACTCAACATTCCAGTCTCTACTTGTTTATATATTGAATTACATAATCTTCATGTTCATAATAATAGTGAAACTCAACATTCCAGTCTCTACTTGTTTATATATTGAATTACATAACCTTCATGTTCATAATAATAGTGAAACTCAACATTCCAGTCTCTACTTGTTTATATATTGAATTACATAACCTTTATGTTCATAATAATAGTGAAACTCAACATTCCAGTCTCTACTTGTTTATATATTGAATTACATAATCTTCATGTTCATAATAATAGTGAAACTCAACATTCCAGTCTCTACTTGTTTATATATTGAATTACATAATCTTCATGTTCATAATAATAGTGAAACTCAACATTCCAGTCTCTACTTGTTTATATATTGAATTACATAATCTTCATGTTCATAATAATAGTGAAACTCAACATTCCAGTCTCTACTTGTTTATATATTGAATTACATAATCTTCATGTTCATAATAATAGTGAAACTCAACATTCCAGTCTCTACTTGTTTATATATTGAATTACATAATCTTCATGTTCATAATAATAGTGAAACTCAACATTCCAGTCTCTACTTGTTTATATATTGAATTACATAATCTTCATGTTCATAATAATAGTGAAACTCAACATTCCAGTCTCTACTTGTTTATATATTGAATTACATAACCTTTATGTTCATAATAATAGTGAAACTCAACATTCCAGTCTCTACTTGTTTATATATTGAATTACATAACCTTTATGTTCATAATAATAGTGAAACTCAACATTCCAGTCTCTACTTGTTTATATATTGAATTAAATAACCTTCATGTTCATAATAATAGTGAAACTCAACATTCCAGTCTCTACTTGTTTATATATTGAATTACATAATCTTCATGTTCATAATAATAGTGAAACTCAACATTCCAGTCTCTACTTGTTTATATATTGAATTACATAATCTTCATGTTCATAATAATAGTGAAACTCAACATTCCAGTCTCTACTTGTTTATATATTGAATTACATAATCTTCATGTTCATAATAATAGTGAAACTCAACATTCCAGTCTCTACTTGTTTATAAATTGAATTACATAACCTTCATGTTCATAATAATAGTGAAACTCAACATTCCAGTCTCTACTTGTTTATATATTGAATTACATAACCTTTATGTTCATAATAATAGTGAAACTCAACATTCCAGTCTCTACTTGTTTATATATTGAATTACATAATCTTCATGTTCATAATAATAGTGAAACTCAACATTCCAGTCTCTACTTGTTTATATATTGAATTACATAATCTTCATGTTCATAATAATAGTGAAACTCAACATTCCAGTCTCTACTTGTTTATATATTGAATTACATAATCTTCATGTTCATAATAATAGTGAAACTCAACATTCCAGTCTCTACTTGTTTATATATTGAATTACATAATCTTCATGTTCATAATAATAGTGAAACTCAACATTCCAGTCTCTACTTGTTTATATATTGAATTACATAACCTTCATGTTCATAATAATAGTGAAACTCAACATTCCAGTCTCTACTTGTTTATATATTGAATTACATAACCTTCATGTTCATAATAATAGTGAAACTCAACATTCCAGTCTCTACGTTTATATATTGAATTACATAATCTTCATGTTCATAATAATAGCGAAACTCAACATTCCAGTCTCTACTTGTTTATATATTGAATTACATAACCTTCATGTTCATAATAATAGTGAAACTCAACATTCCAGTCTCTACTTGTTTATATATTGAATTACATAACCTTCATGTTCATAATAATAGTGAAATTCAACATTCCAGTCTCCACTTGTTTATATATTGAATTACATAACCTTCATGTTCATAATAATAGTGAAACTCAACATTCCAGTCTCTACTTGTTTACATATTGAATTACATAACCTTCATGTTCATAATAATAGTGAAACTCAACATTCCAGTCTCCCCTTGTTTACAGTTTGTGTTTTTTTTCTGTGTGTTCCTTTAATGACTAGCTCAGGTTCCTTTCTCGACTGCAGTCTTGTGTGTCGCCACTGTTCATCTTGCGTGGCCCTCTGGCCAGTATTGTGATTCGTTTGTTGTAATATAGTTGGTGTAATCCGTTTGTTGTAATATAGTTGGTGTAATCCGTTAATTGTGTTTTGCAGTGTTTGTGAACAAGGAAACTCCTTGGACTGGAAGGACACTGGAGAGAAACATGTGGACATGGACAATAAGTCGTTGAGTGAACACGAACAAAGGATAGAAAACACGCAGCTGTCCATAGATGGTAACATCCTTTGTGGTGGATTCTTATTAAATAAGATATTTCTACATTTTCTCAGTGTTTAATCCTAAGTTTGTTAGGGTATCCGTATATTTTGGCGTGGTATCCAGAAAACTGGAATACTTCTTCTTGAGAGATAGTTTTTGGATGTCAGAGAGACGGGACCACCGGTCAGAAAAGAAATCGCCACATGAAACGTTAATTTGTGGAATAAAACATGCGTCAACATGTGGCTTCGGCCAATGACCAATGAGATTTGTTGAAATTGTAAGAGTTCGTAAAGGTTAATAAAGTAATTGCAACTGTTAACCCTCGATTCAACATTACAACATAACCTCCATATATTAACCATCTATTGCGCATTGTAACGTACAGTTAACAAATCTGTATAATACACAAGCCAATGTTACGGTTATGTAGTTGAATCCTGTAACTGTTATATAATATTCTCAACAAGCCATGGAATTATATTTCTTGGTCCTTTATTCGGACTCTGTCACCATTCTAGGTACCATATTTTAATTTAAACTTACAAAGATATATTTCACAAAACAATTGTGCAATGTGGATCTTTTGTAATGAAAAACCTGCAGATAATTTTCCACTATTTTAATGATATCTTTGTGGATGAAGTCAATAGACTGCAAGAATCACAACCATATAACCTGTGGTTATACTAACCACTATGAATTATGGGTAAATATGTACATATCATAGTCATATATGTTACCTGTACTTTATGTTGTTAATAAATAATATGTTTCAGGAGAGGAAGACAATGACCCTGTTCAAGGGGAAGAAATAAAACCTGACGACATCACTGGACCCAAACCCATGTTACCATACTCCTCAATGTTCTTTCTGTCACCCACAAATCCGTAAGTGGAAGAAATGAAACTAGGTTTTACATGATAAACAGTTTTTAATGTCCTGGTGTACTAACACTTTAATTGTCTTGTTTTACATGATAAACAATTTATTGTCCTGGTGTACTAACACTTTAATTGTCTTGTTTTACATGATAAACAGTTTTTAATATCCTGGTGTACTAACACTTTAATTGTCATGTTTTCCATGATATACAGTTTAATGTCCTGGTGTACTAACACTTTAATTGTTGTGTTATACATGATAAACAGTTTAATGTCCTGGTGTACTAACACTTTAATTGTTGTGTTATACATGATTAACAGTTTATTGTCCTGGTGTACTAACACATTAATTGTTGTGTTTTACATGATAAACAGTTTAATGTCCTGGTGTACTAACACATTAATTGTTGTGTTTTACATGATAAACAGTTTAATATCCTGGTGTACTAACACATTAATTGTTGTGTTTTACATGATAAACAGTTTAATGTCCTGGTGTACTAACACATTAATTGTTGTGTTTTACATGATAAACAGTTTAATGTCCTGGTGTACTAACACATTAATTGTTGTGTTTTACATGATAAACAGTTTAATATCCTGGTGTACTAACACTTTAATTGTTGTGTTTTACATGATAAACAGTTTAATGTCCTGGTGTACTAACACTTTATTTGTTGTGTTTTACATGATAAACAGTCTAATATCCTGGTGTACTAACACTTTAATTGTTGTGTTTTACATGATAAACAGTTTATTGTCCTGGTGTACTAACACTTTAATTGTCTTGTTTTACATGATAAACAGTTTAATGTCCTGGTGTACTAACACTTTAATTGTTGTGTTTTACATGATAAACAGTTTAATGTCCTGGTGTACTAACACTTTAATTGTTGTGTTTTACATGATAAACAGTTTATTGTCTTCGTGTACTAACACTTTATTTGTTGTGTTTTACATGATAAACAGTTTAATGTCCTGGTGTACTAACACTTTATTTGTTGTGTTTTACATGATAAACAGTTTAAAGTCCTGGTGTACTAACACTTTAATTGTTGTGTTTTACATGATAAACAGTTTAATGTCCTGGTGTACTAACACTTTAATTGTTGTATTTTACATGATAAACAGTTTATTGTCCTGGTGTACTAACGCTTTAATTGTTGTGTTTTACATGATAAACAGTTTATTGTCCTGGTGTACTAACACTTTAATTGTTGTGTTTTACATGAAAAACAGTTTAATGTCCTGGTGTACTAACACTTTAATTGTTGTGTTTTACATGATAAACAATTTAATGTCCTTGTGTACTAACACTTTAATTGTTGTGTTTTACATGATAAACAGTTTATTGTCCTGGTGTACTAACGCTTTATTTGTTGTGTTATACATGATAAACAGTTTATTGTCCTGGTGTACTAACACTTTATTTGTTGTGTTTTACATGATAAACAGTTTAAAGTCCTGGTGTACTAACACTTTAATTGTTGTGTTTTACATGATAAACAGTTTAATGTCCTGGTGTACTAACACTTTAATTGTTGTATTTTACATGATAAACAGTTTATTGTCCTGGTGTACTAACGCTTTAATTGTTGTGTTTTACATGATAAACAGTTTATTGTCCTGGTGTACTAACACTTTAATTGTTGTGTTTTACATGATAAACAGTTTAATGTCCTGGTGTACTAACACTTTAATTGTTGTGTTTTACATGATAAACAATTTAATGTCCTTGTGTACTAACACTTTAATTGTTGTGTTTTACATGATAAACAGTTTATTGTCCTGGTGTACTAACGCTTTAATTGATGTGTTTTACATGATAAACAGTTTATTGTCCTAGTGTACTAACACTTTAATTGTTGTGTTTTACATGATAAACAGTTTAATGTCCTGGTGTACTAACACTTTAATTGTTGTGTTTTACATGATAAACAGTTTAATGTCCTGGTGTACTAACACTTTATTTGTTGTGTTTTACATGATAAACAGTTTATTGTCCTGGTGTACTAACACTTTAATTGTTGTGTTTTACATGATAAACAGTTTAATGTTCTGGTGTACTAACACTTTATTTGTTGTGTTTTACATGATAAACAGTTTAATGTCCTGGTGTACTAACACTTTAATTGTTGTGTTTTACATGATAAACAGTTTAATGTTCTGGTGTACTAACACTTTATTTGTTGTGTTTTACATGATAAACAGTTTAATGTCCTGGTGTACTAACACCTTAATTGTTGTGTTTTACATGATAAACAGTTTAATGTCCTGGTGTACTAACACTTTAATTGTTGTGTTTTACATGATAAACAATTTAATGTCCTTGTGTACTAACACTTTAATTGTTGTGTTTTACATGATAAACAGTTTATTGTCCTGGTGTACTAACGCTTTATTTGTTGTGTTATACATGATAAACAGTTTATTGTCCTGGTGTACTAACACATTAATTGTTGTGTTTTACATGATAAACAGTTTATTGTCCTGGTGTACTAACACTTTAATTGTTGTGTTTTACATGATAAACAGTTTAATGTCCTGGTGTACTAACACTTTAATTGTTGTGTTTTACATGATAAACAGTTTAATGTCCTGGTGTACTAACACTTTATTTGTTGTGTTTTACATGATAAACAGTTTATTGTCCTGGTGTACTAACACTTTAATTGTTGTGTTTTACATGATAAACAGTTTAATGTTCTGGTGTACTAACACTTTATTTGTTGTGTTTTACATGATAAACAGTTTAATGTCCTGGTGTACTAACACTTTAATTGTTGTGTTTTACATGATAAACAGTTTAATGTTCTGGTGTACTAACACTTTATTTGTTGTGTTTTACATGATAAACAGTTTAATGTCCTGGTGTACTAACACCTTAATTGTTGTGTTTTACATGATAAACAGTTTATTGTCCTTGTGTACTAACACTTTAATTGTTGTGTTTTACATGATAAACAGTTTATTGTCCTGGTGTACTAACACTTTAATTGTTGTGTTTTACATGAAAAACAGTTTAATGTCCTGGTGTACTAACACTTTAATTGTTGTGTTTTACATGATAAACAATTTAATGTCCTTGTGTACTAACACTTTAATTGTTGTGTTTTACATGATAAACAGTTTATTGTCCTGGTGTACTAACGCTTTATTTGTTGTGTTATACATGATAAACAGTTTATTGTCCTGGTGTACTAACACATTAATTGTTGTGTTTTACATGATAAACAGTTTAATGTCCTGGTGTACTAACACTTTAATTGTTGTGTTTTACATGATAAACAGTTTAATGTCCTGGTGTACTAACACTTTAATTGTTGTGTTTTACATGATAAACAGTTTAATGTCCTGGTGTACTAACACTTTAATTGTTGTGTTTTACATGATAAACAGTTTAATGTCCTGGTGTACTAACACTTTAATTGTTGTGTTTTACATGATAAACAGTTTAATGTCCTGGTGTACTAACACTTTATTTGTTGTGTTTTACATGATAAACAGTTTAATGTCCTGGTGTACTAACACTTTATTTGTTGTGTTTTACATGATAAACAGTTTAATGTCCTGGTGTACTAACACTTTAATTGTTGTGTTTTACATGATAAACAGTTTAATGTCCTGGTGTACTAACACTTTAATTGTTGTGTTTTACATGATAAACAGTTTAATGTCCTGGTGTACTAACACTTTAATTGTTGTGTTTTACATGATAAACAGTTTATTGTCCTGGTGTACTAACGCTTTAATTGTTGTGTTTTACATGATAAACAGTTTAATGTCCTGGTGTACTAACACTTTAATTGTTGTGTTTTACATGATAAACAGTTTAATGTCCTGGTGTACTAACACTTTAATTGTTGTGTTTTACATGATAAACAGTTTATTGTCCTGGTGTACTAACACTTTAATTGTTGTGTTTTACATGATAAACAGTTTAATGTCCTGGTGTACTAACACTTTAATTGTTGTGTTTTACATGATAAACAGTTTAATGTCCTGGTGTACTAACACTTTAATTGTTGTGTTTTACATGATAAACAGTTTAATGTCCTGGTGTACTAACACTTTAATTGTTGTGTTTTACATGATAAACAGTTTATTGTCCTGGTGTACTAACACTTTATTTGTTGTGTTTTACATGATAAACAGTTTATTGTCCTGGTGTACTAACACTTTAATTGTTGTGTTTTACATGATAAACAGTTTAATGTCCTGGTGTACTAACACTTTAATTGTTGTGTTTTACATGATAAACAGTTTAATGTCCTGGTGTACTAACACTTTAATTGTTGTGTTTTACATGATAAACAGTTTAATGTCCTGGTGTACTAACACTTTAATTGTTGTGTTTTACATGATAAACAGTTTAATGTCCTGGTGTACTAACACTTTAATTGTTGTGTTTTACATGATAAACAGTTTAATGTCCTGGTGTACTAACACTTTATTTGTTGTGTTTTACATGATAAACAGTTTAATGTCCTGGTGTACTAACACTTTAATTGTTGTGTTTTACATGATAAACAGTTTAATGTCCTGGTGTACTAACACTTTAATTGTTGTGTTTTACATGATAAACAGTTTAATGTCCTGGTGTACTAACACTTTAATTGTTGTGTTTTACATGATAAACAGTTTATTGTCCTGGTGTACTAACACTTTAATTGTTGTGTTTTACATGATAAACAGTTTATTGTCCTGGTGTACTAACACTTTAATTGTTGTGTTTTACATGATAAACAGTTTAATGTCCTGGTGTACTAACACTTTAATTGTTGTGTTTTACATGATAAACAGTTTAATGTCCTGGTGTACTAACACTTTAATTGTTGTGTTTTACATGATAAACAGTTTATTGTCCTGGTGTACTAACACTTTAATTGTTGTGTTTTACATGATAAACAGTTTAATGTCCTGGTGTACTAACACTTTAATTGTTGTGTTTTACATGATAAACAGTTTAATGTCCTGGTGTACTAACACTTTAATTGTTGTGTTTTACATGATAAACAGTTTAATGTCCTGGTGTACTAACACTTTAATTGTTGTGTTTTACATGATAAACAGTTTAATGTCCTGGTGTACTAACACTTTATTTGTTGTGTTTTACATGATAAACAGTTTAATGTCCTGGTGTACTAACACTTTAATTGTTGTGTTTTACATGATAAACAGTTTAATGTCCTGGTGTACTAACACTTTAATTGTTGTGTTTTACATGATAAACAGTTTAATGTCCTGGTGTACTAACACTTTAATTGTTGTGTTTTACATGATAAACAGTTTATTGTCCTGGTGTACTAACGCTTTAATTGATGTGTTTTACATGATAAACAGTTTATTGTCCTAGTGTACTAACACTTTAATTGTTGTGTTTTACATGATAAACAGTTTAATGTCCTGGTGTACTAACACTTTAATTGTTGTGTTTTACATGATAAACAGTTTAATGTCCTGGTGTACTAACACTTTATTTGTTGTGTTTTACATGATAAACAGTTTATTGTCCTGGTGTACTAACACTTTATTTGTTGTGTTTTACATGATAAACAGTTTAATGTCCTGGTGTACTAACACTTTAATTGTTGTGTTTTACATGATAAACAGTTTAATGTTCTGGTGTACTAACACTTTATTTGTTGTGTTTTACATGATAAACAGTTTAATGTCCTGGTGTACTAACACTTTAATTGTTGTGTTTTACATGATAAACAGTTTAATGTCCTGGTGTACTAACACTTTATTTGTTGTGTTTTACATGATAAACAGTTTAATGTCCTGGTGTACTAACACCTTAATTGTTGTGTTTTACATGATAAACAGTTTATTGTCCTTGTGTACTAACACTTTAATTGTTGTGTTTTACATGATAAACAGTTTAATGTCCTGGTGTACTAACACTTTAATTGTTGTGTTTTACATGATAAACAGTTTATTGTCTTCGTGTACTAACACTTTATTTGTTGTGTTTTACATGATAAACAGTTTAATGTCCTGGTGTACTAACACTTTAATTGTTGTGTTTTACATGATAAACAGTTTATTGTCCTGGTGTACTAACACTTTAATTGTTGTGTTTTACATGATAAACAGTTTAATGTCCTGGTGTACTAACACTTTAATTGTTGTGTTTTACATGATAAACAATTTAATGTCCTTGTGTACTAACACTTTAATTGTTGTGTTTTACATGATAAACAGTTTATTGTCCTGGTGTACTAACGCTTTAATTGTTGTGTTTTACATGATAAACAGTTTATTGTCCTGGTGTACTAACACTTTAATTGTTGTGTTTTACATGATAAACAGTTTAATGTCCTGGTGTACTAACACTTTAATTGTTGTGTTTTACATGATAAACAGTTTAATGTCCTGGTGTACTAACACTTTATTTGTTGTGTTTTACATGATAAACAGTTTATTGTCCTGGTGTACTAACACTTTATTTGTTGTGTTTTACATGATAAACAGTTTAATGTTCTGGTGTACTAACACTTTAATTGTTGTGTTTTACATGATAAACAGTTTAATGTTCTGGTGTACTAACACTTTATTTGTTGTGTTTTACATGATAAACAGTTTAATGTCCTGGTGTACTAACACTTTAATTGTTGTGTTTTACATGATAAACAGTTTAATGTTCTGGTGTACTAACACTTTATTTGTTGTGTTTTACATGATAAACAGTTTAATGTCCTGGTGTACTAACACTTTAATTGTTGTGTTTTACATGATAAACAGTTTAATGTCCTTGTGTACTAACACTTTAATTGTTGTGTTTTACATGATAAACAGTTTATTGTCCTGGTGTACTAACACTTTAATTGTTGTGTTTTACATGATAAACAGTTTAATGTCCTGGTGTACTAACACTTTAATTGTTGTGTTTTACATGATAAACAGTTTAATGTCCTGGTGTACTAACACTTTAATTGTTGTGTTTTACATGATAAACAGTTTATTGTCCTGGTGTACTAACACTTTATTTGTTGTGTTTTACATGATAAACAGTTTATTGTCCTGGTGTACTAACACTTTAATTGTTGTGTTTTACATGATAAACAGTTTAATGTCCTGGTGTACTAACACTTTAATTGTTGTGTTTTACATGATAAACAGTTTAATGTCCTGGTGTACTAACACTTTAATTGTTGTGTTTTACATGATAAACAGTTTAATGTCCTGGTGTACTAACACTTTAATTGTTGTGTTTTACATGATAAACAGTTTAATGTCCTGGTGTACTAACACTTTAATTGTTGTGTTTTACATGATAAACAGTTTAATGTCCTGGTGTACTAACACTTTAATTGTTGTGTTTTACATGATAAACAGTTTAATGTCCTGGTGTACTAACACTTTAATTGTTGTGTTTTACATGATAAACAGTTTAATGTCCTGGTGTACTAACACTTTAATTGTTGTGTTTTACATGATAAACAGTTTAATGTCCTGGTGTACTAACACTTTAATTGTTGTGTTTTACATGATAAACAGTTTAATGTCCTGGTGTACTAACACTTTAATTGTTGTGTTTTACATGATAAACAGTTTAATGTCCTGGTGTACTAACACTTTAATTGTTGTGTTTTACATGATAAACAGTTTAATGTCCTGGTGTACTAACACTTTAATTGTTGTGTTTTACATGATAAACAGTTTAATGTCCTGGTGTACTAACACTTTATTTGTTGTGTTTTACATGATAAACAGTTTAATGTCCTGGTGTACTAACACTTTATTTGTTGTGTTTTACATGATAAACAGTTTAATGTCCTGGTGTACTAACACTTTAATTGTTGTGTTTTACATGATAAACAGTTTAATGTCCTGGTGTACTAACACTTTAATTGTTGTGTTTTACATGATAAACAGTTTAATGTCCTGGTGTACTAACACTTTAATTGTTGTGTTTTACATGATAAACAGTTTAATGTCCTGGTGTACTAACACTTTACTAACACTTGTTGTGTTTTACATGATAAACAGTTTAATGTCCTGGTGTACTAACACTTTAATTGTTGTGTTTTACATGATAAACAGTTTAATGTCCTGGTGTACTAACACTTTAATTGTTGTGTTTTACATGATAAACAGTTTAATGTCCTGGTGTACTAACACTTTAATTGTTGTGTTTTACATGATAAACAGTTTAATGTCCTGGTGTACTAACACTTTAATTGTTGTGTTTTACATGATAAACAGTTTAATGTCCTGGTGTACTAACACTTTAATTGTTGTGTTTTACATGATAAACAGTTTAATGTCCTGGTGTACTAACACTTTAACACTTTAATTGTTGTGTTTTACATGATAAACAGTTTAATGTCCTGGTGTACTAACACTTTAATAAACAGTTTAATGTCCTTGTTGTGTTTTTACATGATAAACAGTTTAATGTCCTGGTGTACTAACACTTTAATTGTTGTGTTTTACATGATAAACAGTTTAATGTCCTGGTGTACTAACACTTTAATTGTTGTGTTTTACATGATAAACAGTTTAATGTCCTGGTGTACTAACACTTTAATTGTTGTGTTTTACATGATAAACAGTTTAATGTCCTGGTGTACTAACACTTTAATTGTTGTGTTTTACATGATAAACAGTTTACCTGGTGTATGTTGTGTTTAAACAGTTTAATGTCCTGGTGTACTAACACTTTAATTGTTGTGTTTTACATGATAAACAGTTTAATGTCCTGGTGTACTAACACTTTAATTGTTGTGTTTTACATGATAAACAGTTTAATGTCCTGGTGTACTAACACTTTAATTGTTGTGTTTTACATGATAAACAGTTTAATGTCCTGGTGTACTAACACTTTAATTGTTGTGTTTTACATGATAAACAGTTTAATGTCCTGGTGTACTAACACTTTAATTGTTGTGTTTTACATGATAAACAGTTTAATGTCCTGGTGTACTAACACTTTAATTGTTGTGTTTTACATGATAAACAGTTTAATGTCCTGGTGTACTAACACTTTAATTGTTGTGTTTTACATGATAAACAGTTTAATGTCCTGGTGTACTAACACTTTATTTGTTGTGTTTTACATGATAAACAGTTTAAAGTCCTGGTGTACTAACACTTTAATTGTTGTGTTTTACATGATAAACAGTTTAATGTCCTGGTGTACTAACACTTTAATTGTTGTGTTTTACATGATAAACAGTTTAATGTCCTGGTGTACTAACACTTTAATTGTTGTGTTTTACATGATAAACAGTTTAATGTCCTGGTGTACTAACACTTTAATTGTTGTGTTTTACATGATAAACAGTTTAATGTCCTGGTGTACTAACACTTTAATTGTTGTGTTTTACATGATAAACAGTTTAATGTCCTGGTGTACTAACACTTTAATTGTTGTGTTTTACATGATAAACAGTTTATTGTCCTGGTGTACTAACACTTTATTTAAACAGTGTTTTACATGATAAACAGTTTAATGTTTTACATGATAAACAGTTTATTGTCCTGGTGTACTAACACTTTATTTGTTGTGTTTTACATGATAAACAGTTTAATGTCCTGGTGTACTAACACTTTAATTGTTGTGTTTTACATGATAAACAGTTTAATGTCCTGGTGTACTAACACTTTAATTGTTGTGTTTTACATGATAAACAGTTTAATGTCCTGGTGTACTAACACTTTAATTGTTGTGTTTTACATGATAAACAGTTTAATGTCCTGGTTGTGTTTTACATGATAAACAGTTTAACACTAACACTTAATTGTTGTGTTTTACATGATAAACAGTTTAATGTCCTGGTGTACTAACACTTTAATTGTTGTGTTTTACATGATAAACAGTTTAATGTCCTGGTGTACTAACACTTTAATTGTTGTGTTTTACATGATAAACAGTTTAATGTCCTGGTGTACTAACACTTTAATTGTTGTGTTTTACATGATAAACAGTTTAATGTCCTGGTGTACTAACACTTTAATTGTTGTGTTTTACATGATAAACAGTTTAATGTCCTGGTGTACTAACACTTTAATTGTTGTGTTTTACATGATAAACAGTTTAATGTCCTGGTGTACTAACACTTTAATTGTTGTGTTTTACATGATAAACAGTTTATTGTCCTGGTGTACTAACACTTTAATTGTTGTGTTTTACATGATAAACAGTTTATTGTCCTGGTGTACTAACACTTTAATTGTTGTGTTTTACATGATAAACAGTTTAATGTCCTGGTGTACTAACACTTTAATTGTTGTGTTTTACATGATAAACAGTTTAATGTCCTGGTGTACTAACACTTTAATTGTTGTGTTTTACATGATAAACAGTTTATGTCCTGGTGTACTGTCCTGGTGTACTAAACAGTTTATTGTCTTTACTAACACTTTGTTGTGTTTTACATGATAAACAGTTTAATGTCCTGGTGTACTAACACTTTAATTGTTGTGTTTTACATGATAAACAGTTTAATGTCCTGGTGTACTAACACTTTAATTTGTTGTGTTTTACATGATAAACAGTTTAATGTCCTGGTGTACTAACACTTTATTTGTTGTGTTTTACATTAAACAGTTTGTGTGGTGTACTAACACTTTATTTGTTGTGTTTTACATGATAAACAGTTTAATGTTCTGGTGTACTAACACTTTAATTGTTGTGTTTTACATGATAAACAGTTTAATGTTCTGGTGTACTAACACTTTATTTGTTGTGTTTTACATGATAAACAGTTTAATGTTCTGGTGTACTAACGCTTTATTTGTTGTGTTTTACATGATAAACAGTTTATTGTCCTGGTGTACTAACACTTTAATTGTTGTGTTTTACATGATAAACAGTTTATTGTCCTGGTGTACTAACACTTTATTTGTTGTGTTTTACATGATAAACAGTTTATTGTCCTGGTGTACTAACACTTTAATTGTTGTGTTTTACGTGATAAACAGTTTATTGTCCTTGTGTACTAACACTTTAATTGTTGTGTTTTACATGATAAACAGTTTAATGTCCTGGTGTACTAACACTTTAATTGTTGTGTTTTACATGATAAACAGTTTATTGTCTTCGTGTACTAACACTTTATTTGTTGTGTTTTACATGATAAACAGTTTAATGTCCTGGTGTACTAACACTTTAATTGTTGTGTTTTACATGATAAACAGTTTATTGTCCTGGTGTACTAACACTTTAATTGTTGTGTTTTACATGATAAACAGTTTAATGTCCTGGTGTACTAACACTTTATTTGTTGTGTTTTACATGATAAACAGTTTAATGTTCTGGTGTACTAACACTTTATTTGTTGTGTTTTACATGATAAACAGTTTAATGTTCTGGTGTACTAACACTTTATTTGTTGTGTTTTACATGATAAACAGTTTAATGTCCTGGTGTACTAACACTTTATTTGTTGTGTTTTACATGATAAACAGTTTAATGTCTTTGTGTACTAACACTTTATTTGTTGTGTTTTACATGATAAACAGTTTATTGTCTTGGTGTACTAACACTTTATTTGTTGTGTTTTACATGATAAACAGTTTAATGTCCTGGTGTACTAACACTTTAATTGTTGTGTTTTACATGATAAACAGTTTATTGTCTTTGTGTACTAACACTTTATTTGTTGTGTTTTACATGATAAACAGTTTAATGTCCTGGTGTACTAACACTTTAATTGTTGTGTTTTACATGATAAACAGTTTATTGTCCTGGTGTACTAACACTTTTATTGTTGTGTTTTACATGATAAACAGTTTATTGTCCTGGTGTACTAACACTTTATTTGTTGTGTTTTACATGATAAACAGTTTATTGTCCTGGTGTACTAACACTTTATTTGTTGTGTTTTACATGATAAACAGTTTAATGTCCTGGTGTACTAACACTTTATTTGTTGTGTTTTACATGATAAACAGTTTATTGTCCTGGTGTACTAACACTTTATTTGTTGTGTTTTACATGATAAACAGTTTAATGTCCTGGTGTACTAACACTTTATTTGTTGTGTTTTACATGATAAACAGTTTATTGTCCTGGTGTACTAACACTTTAATTGTTGTGTTTTACATGATAAACAGTTTAATGTCCTGGTGTACTAACACTTTATTTGTTGTGTTTTACATGATAAACAGTTTAATGTCCTGGTGTACTAACACTTTATTTGTTGTGTTTTACATGATAAACAGTTTAATGTTCTGGTGTACTAACACTTTAATTGTTGTGTTTTACATGATAAACAGTTTAATGTCCTGGTGTACTAACACTTTAATTGTTGTATTTTACATGATAAACAGTTTATTGTCCTGGTGTACTAACGCTTTAATTGTTGTGTTTTACATGATAAACAGTTTATTGTCCTGGTGTACTAACACTTTAATTGTTGTGTTTTACATGATAAACAGTTTAATGTCCTGGTGTACTAACACTTTAATTGTTGTGTTTTACATGATAAACAGTTTAATGTCCTGGTGTACTAACACTTTAATTGTTGTGTTTTACATGATAAACAGTTTATTGTCCTGGTGTACTAACACTTTAATTGTTGTGTTTTACATGATAAACAGTTTAATGTCCTGGTGTACTAACACTTTAATTGTTGTGTTTTACATGATAAACAGTTTAATGTCCTGGTGTACTAACACTTTAATTGTTGTGTTTTACATGATAAACAGTTTAATGTCCTGGTGTACTAACACTTTAATTGTTGTGTTTTACATGATAAACAGTTTAATGTCCTGGTGTACTAACACTTTATTTGTTGTGTTTTACATGATAAACAGTTTAATGTCCTGGTGTACTAACACTTTAATTGTTGTGTTTTACATGATAAACAGTTTATTGTCCTTGTGTACTAACACTTTAATTGTTGTGTTTTACATGATAAACAGTTTAATGTCCTGGTGTACTAACACTTTAATTGTTGTGTTTTACATGATAAACAGTTTATTGTCTTCGTGTACTAACACTTTATTTGTTGTGTTTTACATGATAAACAGTTTAATGTCCTGGTGTACTAACACTTTAATTGTTGTGTTTTACATGATAAACAGTTTATTGTCCTGGTGTACTAACGCTTTATTTGTTGTGTTTTACATGATAAACAGTTTATTGTCCTGGTGTACTAACGCTTTATTTGTTGTGTTTTACATGATAAACAGTTTAATGTTCTGGTGTACTAACGCTTTATTTGTTGTGTTTTACATGATACACAGTTTAATGATCTGGTGTACTAACGCTTTATTTGTTGTGTTTTACATGATAAACAGTTTAATGTCCTGGTGTACTAACGCTTTATTTGTTGTGTTTTACATGATAAACAGTTTAATGTTCTGGTGTACTAACGCTTTATTTGTTGTGTTTTACATGATAAACAGTTTATTGTCTTTGTGTACTAACACTTTATTTGTTGTGTTTTACATGATAAACAGTTTAATGTCCTGGTGTACTAACGCTTTAATTGTTGTGTTTTACATGATAAACAGTTTATTGTCTTTGTGTACTAACACTTTATTTGTTGTGTTTTACATGATAAACAGTTTAATGTCCTGGTGTACTAACATATTAATTGTTGTGTTTTACATGATAAACAGTTTATTGTCCTGGTGTACTAACACTTTTATTGTTGTGTTTTACATGATAAACAGTTTATTGTCCTGGTGTACTAACGCTTTATTTGTTGTGTTTTACATGATAAACAGTTTAATGTTCTGGTGTACTAACGCTTTATTTGTTGTGTTTTACATGATAAACAGTTTAATGTCCTGGTGTACTAACACATTAATTGTTGTGTTTTACATGATAAACAGTTTAATGTCCTGGTGTACTAACACTTTAATTGTTGTGTTTTACATGATAAACAGTTTAATGTCCTGGTGTACTAACACTTTAATTGTTGTGTTTTACATGATAAACAGTTTAATATCCTGGTGTACTAACACTTTAATTGTTGTGTTTTACATGATAAACAGTTTAATGTCCTGGTGTACTAACACTTTAATTGTCTTGTTTTACATGATAAACAGTTTAATGTCCTGGTGTACTAACACTTTAATTGTTGTGTTTTACATGATAAACAGTTTATTGTCCTGGTGTACTAACACTTTAATTGTTGTGTTTTACATGATAAACAGTTTATTGTCCTGGTGTACTAACACTTTAATTGTTGTGTTTTACATGATAAACAGTTTAATGTCCTGGTGTACTAACACTTTAATTGTTGTGTTTTACATGATAAACAGTTTAATGTCCTGGTGTACTAACACTTTAATTGTTGTGTTTTACATGATAAACAGTTTATTGTCCTGGTGTACTAACGCTTTAATTGTTGTGTTTTACATGATAAACAGTTTATTGTCCTGGTGTACTAACACTTTAATTGTTGTGTTTTACATGATAAACAGTTTAATGTCCTGGTGTACTAACACTTTAATTGTTGTGTTTTACATGATAAACAGTTTAATGTCCTGGTGTACTAACACTTTATTTGTTGTGTTTTACATGATAAACAGTTTATTGTCCTGGTGTACTAACACTTTATTTGTTGTGTTTTACATGATAAACAGTTTAATGTTCTGGTGTACTAACACTTTAATTGTTGTGTTTTACATGATAAACAGTTTAATGTTCTGGTGTACTAACGCTTTATTTGTTGTGTTTTACATGATAAACAGTTTATTGTCCTTGTGTACTAACACTTTAATTGTTGTGTTTTACATGATAAACAGTTTATTGTCCTTGTGTACTAACACTTTAATTGTTGTGTTTTACGTGATAAACAGTTTATTGTCCTTGTGTATTAACACTTTAATTGTTGTGTTTTACATGATAAACAGTTTAATGTCCTGGTGTACTAACACTTTAATTGTTGTGTTTTACATGATAAACAGTTTATTGTCTTCGTGTACTAACACTTTATTTGTTGTGTTTTACATGATAAACAGTTTAATGTCCTGGTGTACTAACACTTTAATTGTTGTGTTTTACATGATAAACAGTTTATTGTCCTGGTGTACTAACGCTTTAATTGTTGTGTTTTACATGATAAACAGTTTAATGTTCTGGTGTACTAACGCTTTATTTGTTGTGTTTTACATGATACACAGTTTAATGTTCTGGTGTACTAACGCTTTATTTGTTGTGTTTTACATGATAAACAGTTTAATGTTCTGGTGTACTAACGCTTTATTTGTTGTGTTTTACATGATAAACAGTTTAATGTTCTGGTGTACTAACGCTTTATTTGTTGTGTTTTACATGATAAACAGTTTATTGTCTTGGTGTACTAACACTTTATTTGTTGTGTTTTACATGATAAACAGTTTATTGTCTTTGTGTACTAACACTTTATTTGTTGTGTTTTACATGATAAACAGTTTAATGTCCTGGTGTACTAACACTTTAATTGTTGTGTTTTACATGATAAACAGTTTATTGTCTTTGTGTACTAACACTTTATTTGTTGTGTTTTACATGATAAACAGTTTAATGTCCTGGTGTACTAACACTTTAATTGTTGTGTTTTACATGATAAACAGTTTATTGTCCTGGTGTACTAACACTTTTATTGTTGTGTTTTACATGATAAACAGTTTATTGTCCTGGTGTACTAACGCTTTATTTGTTGTGTTTTACATGATAAACAGTTTATTGTCCTGGTGTACTAACGCTTTATTTGTTGTGTTTTACATGATAAACAGTTTAATGTTCTGGTGTACTAACGCTTTATTTGTTGTGTTTTACATGATAAACAGTTTATTGTCCTGGTGTACTAACACTTTATTTGTCTTGTTTTACATGATAAACAGTTTAATGTTCTGGTGTACTAACACTTTATTTGTTGTGTTTTACATGATAAACAGTTTATTGTTCTGGTGTACTAACACTTTATTTGTTGTGTTTTACATGATAAACAGTTTAATGTTCTGGTGTACTAACACTTTATTTGTTGTGTTTTACATGATAAACAGTTTAATGTTCTGGTGTACTAACACTTTAATTGTTGTGTTTTACATGATAAACAGTTTATTGTCCTGGTGTACTAACACTTTAATTGTTGTGTTTTACATGATAAACAGTTTAATGTCCTGGTGTACTAACACTTTAATTGTTGTGTTTTACATGATAAACAGTTTAATGTCCTGGTGTACTAACACTTTAATTGTTGTGTTTTACATGATAAACAGTTTAATGTCCTGGTGTACTAACACTTTAATTGTTGTGTTTTACATGATAAACAGTTTAATGTCCTGGTGTACTAACACTTTATTTGTTGTGTTTTACATGATAAACAGTTTAATGTCCTGGTGTACTAACACTTTAATTGTTGTGTTTTACATGATAAACAGTTTAATGTCCTGGTGTACTAACACTTTAATTGTTGTGTTTTACATGATAAACAGTTTAATGTCCTGGTGTACTAACACTTTAATTGTTGTGTTTTACATGATAAACAGTTTATTGTCCTGGTGTACTAACGCTTTAATTGTTGTGTTTTACATGATAAACAGTTTATTGTCCTGGTGTACTAACACTTTAATTGTTGTGTTTTACATGATAAACAGTTTAATGTCCTGGTGTACTAACACTTTAATTGTTGTGTTTTACATGATAAACAGTTTAATGTCCTTGTGTACTAACACTTTAATTGTTGTGTTTTACATGATAAACAGTTTATTGTCCTGGTGTACTAACGCTTTAATTGTTGTGTTTTACATGATAAACAGTTTATTGTCCTGGTGTACTAACACTTTAATTGTTGTGTTTTACATGATAAACAGTTTAATGTCCTGGTGTACTAACACTTTAATTGTTGTGTTTTACATGATAAACAGTTTAATGTCCTGGTGTACTAACACTTTATTTGTTGTGTTTTACATGATAAACAGTTTATTGTCCTGGTGTACTAACACTTTAGTTGTTGTGTTTTACATGATAAACAGTTTAATGTTCTGGTGTACTAACACTTTAATTGTTGTGTTTTACATGATAAACAGTTTAATGTTCTGGTGTACTAACACTTTATTTGTTGTGTTTTACATGATAAACAGTTTAATGTCCTGGTGTACTAACACTTTAATTGTTGTGTTTTACATGATAAACAGTTTAATGTTCTGGTGTACTAACACTTTATTTGTTGTGTTTTACATGATAAACAGTTTAATGTCCTGGTGTACTAACACTTTAATTGTTGTGTTTTACATGATAAACAGTTTATTGTCCTGGTGTACTAACGCTTTAATTGTTGTGTTTTACATGATAAACAGTTTAATGTTCTGGTGTACTAACGCTTTATTTGTTGTGTTTTACATGATACACAGTTTAATGTTCTGGTGTACTAACGCTTTATTTGTTGTGTTTTACATGATAAACAGTTTAATGTTCTGGTGTACTAACGCTTTATTTGTTGTGTTTTACATGATAAACAGTTTAATGTTCTGGTGTACTAACGCTTTATTTGTTGTGTTTTACATGATAAACTGTTTATTGTCTTTGTGTACTAACACTTTATTTGTTGTGTTTTACATGATAAACAGTTTATTGTCTTTGTGTACTAACACTTTATTTGTTGTGTTTTACATGATAAACAGTTTAATGTCCTGGTGTACTAACACTTTAATTGTTGTGTTTTACATGATAAACAGTTTATTGTCTTTGTGTACTAACACTTTATTTGTTGTGTTTTACATGATAAACAGTTTAATGTCCTGGTGTACTAACACTTTAATTGTTGTGTTTTACATGATAAACAGTTTATTGTCCTGGTGTACTAACACTTTTATTGTTGTGTTTTACATGATAAACAGTTTATTGTCCTGGTGTACTAACGCTTTATTTGTTGTGTTTTACATGATAAACAGTTTATTGTCCTGGTGTACTAACGCTTTATTTGTTGTGTTTTACATGATAAACAGTTTAATGTTCTGGTGTACTAACGCTTTATTTGTTGTGTTTTACATGATAAACAGTTTATTGTCCTGGTGTACTAACACTTTATTTGTCTTGTTTTACATGATAAACAGTTTAATGTTCTGGTGTACTAACACTTTATTTGTTGTGTTTTACATGATAAACAGTTTATTGTTCTGGTGTACTAACACTTTATTTGTTGTGTTTTACATGATAAACAGTTTAATGTTCTGGTGTACTAACACTTTATTTGTTGTGTTTTACATGATAAACAGTTTAATGTTCTGGTGTACTAACACTTTAATTGTTGTGTTTTACATGATAAACAGTTTATTGTCCTGGTGTACTAACGCTTTAATTGATGTGTTTTACATGATAAACAGTTTAATGTCCTGGTGTACTAACACTTTAATTGTTGTGTTATACATGATAAACAGTTTAATGTCCTGGTGTACTAACACTTTAATTGTTGTGTTTTACATGATAAACAGTTTAATGTCCTGGTGTACTAACACTTTAATTGTTATGTTTTACATGATAAACAGTTTAATGTCCTGGTGTACTAACACTTTATTTGTTGTGTTTTACATGATAAACAGTTTAATGTCCTGGTGTACTAACACTTTAATTGTTGTGTTTTACATGATAAACAGTTTAATGTCCTGGTGTACTAACACTTTAATTGTTGTATTTTACATGATAAACAGTTTATTGTCCTGGTGTACTAACGCTTTAATTGTTGTGTTTTACATGATAAACAGTTTATTGTCCTGGTGTACTAACACTTTAATTGTTGTGTTTTACATGATAAACAGTTTAATGTCCTGGTGTACTAACACTTTAATTGTTGTGTTTTACATGATAAACAATTTAATGTCCTTGTGTACTAACACTTTAATTGTTGTGTTTTACATGATAAACAGTTTATTGTCCTGGTGTACTAACGCTTTAATTGATGTGTTTTACATGATAAACAGTTTATTGTCCTAGTGTACTAACACTTTAATTGTTGTGTTTTACATGATAAACAGTTTAATGTCCTGGTGTACTAACACTTTAATTGTTGTGTTTTACATGATAAACAGTTTAATGTCCTGGTGTACTAACACTTTATTTGTTGTGTTTTACATGATAAACAGTTTATTGTCCTGGTGTACTAACACTTTAGTTGTTGTGTTTTACATGATAAACAGTTTAATGTTCTGGTGTACTAACACTTTAATTGTTGTGTTTTACATGATAAACAGTTTAATGTTCTGGTGTACTAACACTTTATTTGTTGTGTTTTACATGATAAACAGTTTAATGTCCTGGTGTACTAACACTTTAATTGTTGTGTTTTACATGATAAACAGTTTAATGTTCTGGTGTACTAACACTTTATTTGTTGTGTTTTACATGATAAACAGTTTAATGTCCTGGTGTACTAACACCTTAATTGTTGTGTTTTACATGATAAACAGTTTATTGTCCTTGTGTACTAACACTTTAATTGTTGTGTTTTACATGATAAACAGTTTAATGTCCTGGTGTACTAACACTTTAATTGTTGTGTTTTACATGATAAACAGTTTATTGTCTTCGTGTACTAACACTTTATTTGTTGTGTTTTACATGATAAACAGTTTAATGTCCTGGTGTACTAACACTTTAATTGTTGTGTTTTACATGATAAACAGTTTATTGTCCTGGTGTACTAACACTTTTATTGTTGTGTTTTACATGATAAACAGTTTATTGTCCTGGTGTACTAACGCTTTATTTGTTGTGTTTTACATGATAAACAGTTTAATGTTCTGGTGTACTAACGCTTTATTTGTTGTGTTTTACATGATAAACAGTTTAATGTTCTGGTGTACTAACGCTTTATTTGTTGTGTTTTACATGATACACAGTTTAATGATCTGGTGTACTAACGCTTTATTTGTTGTGTTTTACATGATAAACAGTTTAATGTCCTGGTGTACTAACGCTTTATTTGTTGTGTTTTACATGATAAACAGTTTAATGTTCTGGTGTACTAACGCTTTATTTGTTGTGTTTTACATGATAAACAGTTTATTGTCTTTGTGTACTAACACTTTATTTGTTGTGTTTTACATGATAAACAGTTTAATGTCCTGGTGTACTAACGCTTTAATTGTTGTGTTTTACATGATAAACAGTTTATTGTCTTTGTGTACTAACACTTTATTTGTTGTGTTTTACATGATAAACAGTTTAATGTCCTGGTGTACTAACATATTAATTGTTGTGTTTTACATGATAAACAGTTTATTGTCCTGGTGTACTAACACTTTATTGTTGTGTTTTACATGATAAACAGTTTATTGTCCTGGTGTACTAACGCTTTATTTGTTGTGTTTTACATGATAAACAGTTTAATGTTCTGGTGTACTAACGCTTTATTTGTTGTGTTTTACATGATAAACAGTTTAATATCCTGGTGTACTAACACATTAATTGTTGTGTTTTACATGATAAACAGTTTAATGTCCTGGTGTACTAACACATTAATTGTTGTGTTTTACATGATAAACAGTTTAATGTCCTGGTGTACTAACACATTAATTGTTGTGTTTTACATGATAAACAGTTTAATATCCTGGTGTACTAACACTTTAATTGTTGTGTTTTACATGATAAACAGTTTATTGTCCTGGTGTACTAACACTTTAATTGTCTTGTTTTACATGATAAACAGTTTAATGTCCTGGTGTACTAACACTTTAATTGTTGTGTTTTACATGATAAACAGTTTATTGTCCTGGTGTACTAACGCTTTAATTGTTGTGTTTTACATGATAAACAGTTTATTGTCCTGGTGTACTAACACTTTAATTGTTGTGTTTTACATGATAAACAGTTTAATGTCCTGGTGTACTAACACTTTAATTGTTGTGTTTTACATGATAAACAATTTAATGTCCTGGTGTACTAACACTTTAATTGTTGTGTTTTACATGATAAACAGTTTATTGTCCTGGTGTACTAACGCTTTAATTGATGTGTTTTACATGATAAACAGTTTATTGTCCTAGTGTACTAACACTTTAATTGTTGTGTTTTACATGATAAACAGTTTAATGTCCTGGTGTACTAACACTTTAATTGTTGTGTTTTACATGATAAACAGTTTAATGTCCTGGTGTACTAACACTTTATTTGTTGTGTTTTACATGATAAACAGTTTATTGTCCTGGTTTACTAACACTTTATTTGTTGTGTTTTACATGATAAACAGTTTAATGTTCTGGTGTACTAACACTTTAATTGTTGTGTTTTACATGATAAACAGTTTAATGTTCTGGTGTACTAACGCTTTATTTGTTGTGTTTTACATGATAAACAGTTTATTGTCCTTGTGTACTAACACTTTAATTGTTGTGTTTTACATGATAAACAGTTTATTGTCCTTGTGTACTAACACTTTATTTGTTGTGTTTTACATGATAAACAGTTTATTGTCCTTGTGTACTAACACTTTAATTGTTGTGTTTTACATGATAAACAGTTTATTGTCCTTGTGTACTAACACTTTAATTGTTGTGTTTTACATGATAAACAGTTTAATGTCCTGGTGTACTAACACTTTAATTGTTGTGTTTTACATGATAAGCAGTTTATTGTCTTCGTGTACTAACACTTTATTTGTTGTGTTTTACATGATAAACAGTTTAATGTCCTGGTGTACTAACACTTTAATTGTTGTGTTTTACATGATAAACAGTTTATTGTCCTGGTGTACTAACACTTTTATTGTTGTGTTTTACAAGATAAACAGTTTATTGTCCTGGTGTACTAACACTTTAATTGTTGTGTTTTACATGATAAACAGTTTAATGTTCTGGTGTACTAACGCTTTATTTGTTGTGTTTTACATGATAAACAGTTTAATGTTCTGGTGTACTAACGCTTTATTTGTTGTGTTTTACATGATAAACAGTTTAATGTTCTGGTGTACTAACACTTTATTTGTTGTGTTTTACATGATAAACAGTTTAATGTTCTGGTGTACTAACGCTTTATTTGTTGTGTTTTACATGATAAACAGTTTATTGTCTTTGTGTACTAACACTTTATTTGTTGTGTTTTACATGATAAACAGTTTATTGTCTTTGTGTACTAACACTTTATTTGTTGTGTTTTACATGATAAACAGTTTAATGTCCTGGTGTACTAACACTTTAATTGTTGTGTTTTACATGATAAACAGTTTATTGTCTTTGTGTACTAACACTTTATTTGTTGTGTTTTACATGATAAACAGTTTAATGTCCTGGTGTACTAACACTTTAATTGTTGTGTTTTACATGATAAACAGTTTATTGTCCTGGTGTACTAACACTTTTATTGTTGTGTTTTACATGATAAACAGTTTATTGTCCTGGTGTACTAACGCTTTATTTGTTGTGTTTTACATGATAAACAGTTTATTGTCCTGGTGTACTAACGCTTTATTTGTTGTGTTTTACATGATAAACAGTTTAATGTTCTGGTGTACTAACGCTTTATTTGTTGTGTTTTACATGATAAACAGTTTATTGTCCTGGTGTACTAACACTTTATTTGTCTTGTTTTACATGATAAACAGTTTAATGTTCTGGTGTACTAACACTTTATTTGTTGTGTTTTACATGATAAACAGTTTATTGTTCTGGTGTATTAACACTTTAATTGTTGTGTTTTACATGATAAACAGTTTAATGTTCTGGTGTACTAACACTTTATTTGTTGTGTTTTACATGATAAACAGTTTATTGTCCTGGTGTACTAACACTTTAATTGTTGTATTTTACATGATAACTGTTTATCATGTACTAACACTTTATTTGTTGTGTTTTACATGATAAACAGTTTAATGTCCTGGTGTACTAACACTTTATTTGTTGTGTTTTACATGATAAACAGTTTAATGTCCTGGTGTACTAACACTTTATTTGTTGTGTTTTACATGATAAACAGTTTAATGTCCTGGTGTACTAACACTTTAATTGTTCTGTTTTACATGATAAACAGTTTTATGTCCTGGTGTATTAACACTTTAATTGTCTTGTTTTACATGATAAACAGTTTAATGTCCTGGTGTGCTAACACTTTAATTGTTGTGTTTTACATGATAAACAGTTTTATGTCCTGGTGTACTAACAGTTCAATTGTTGTGTTATACATGATAAACAGTTTAATGTCCTGGTGTACTAACATTTTAATTGTTGTGTTTTACATGATAAACAGTTTAATGTCCTGGTGTGCTAACAATTTATTTGTTGTGTTTTACATGATAAACAGTTTAATGTTCTGGTGTACTAACACTTTATTTGTTGTGTTTTACATGATAAACAGTTTAATGTTCTGGTGTACTAACACTTTATTTGTCTTGTTTTACATGATAAACAGTTTAATGTTTTGGTGTACTAACACTTTAATTGTTGTGTTTTACATGATAAACAGTTTATTGTCCTGGTGTACTAACACTTTATTTGTTGTGTTTTACATGATAAACAGTTTAATGTCCTGGTGTACTAACACTTCAATTGTTGTGTTTTACATGATAAACAGTTTATTGTCCTGGTGTACTAACACTTCAATTGTTGTGTTTTACATGATAAACAGTTTAATGTCCTGGTCTACTGAAACTGTTCCTTATCTGTTATCATGGTATAGCATTAAAGTCAAGAGGTAATATTCAAGGAAATCTAACGTCAGTGTTCGGAACTATAACATTATAATAAAACAGTTTTAATATCCTAAAATTGATATTAGCGGTTGTGTGTAGCGGTTATCCAAAGTCATCGTTATTAGTGTACGTTTGATATAAGTTTTAAAATGAATCCTTACTTCGATCTGATTACACTATTTTCTCCTATAAAGGTTTGTTTTTATTGTCCCAACACTTATCTCTCATTACATGACTAATGTATGAAGTGTATTTCTAGTGTCCGACTTGCTGCTCTATAAAGGTTTGTTTTTATTGTCTTAACACTTATCTCTCATTACATGACTAATGTATGAAGTGTATTTCTGGTGTCCGACTCGCTGCCCTATAAGGTTTGTTTTTATTGTCCCAAGACTTATCTCTCATTACATGACTAATGTATGAAGTGTATTTCTAGTGTTCGACTTGCTTCCCTATAAAGGTTTGTTTTTATTGTCCCAACACTTATCTCTAATTACATGACTAATGTATGAAGTGTATTTCTGGTGTCCGACTTGCTGCCCTTTAAAGGTTTGTTTTTATTATTCCAACACTTATCTCTCATTACATGACTAATGTATGAAGTGTATTTCTAGTGTCCGACTTGCTGTCCTATAAAGGTTTGTTTTTATTGTCCCAACACTTATCTCTCATTACATGACTAATGTTTGAAGTGTATTTCTAGTGTCCGACTTGCTTCCCTATAAAGGTTTGTTTTCATTGTCCCAACACTTATCTCTCATTACATGACTAATGTATGAAGTGTATTTCTAGTGTCCGACTTGCTGTCCTATAAAGGTTTGTTTTTATTGTCCCAACACTTATCTCTCATTACATGACTGATGTATGAAGTGTATTTCTAGTGTCCGACTTGCTTCCCTATAAAGGTTTGTTTTTATTGTCTTAACACTTATCTCTCATTACATGACTAATGTATGAAGTGTATTTCTAGTGTCCGACTTGCTGCCCTATAAAGGTTTGTTTTTATTGTCCCAACACTAATCTCTCATTACATGACTAATGTATGAAGTGTATTTCTAGTGTCCGACTTGCTTCCCTATAAAGGTTTGTTTTTATTGTCCCAACACTTATCTCTCATTACATGACTAATGTTTCAAGTGTATTTCTAGTGTCCGACTTGCTGCCCTATAAAGGTTTGTTTTTATTCTCCCAACACTTATCTCTCATTACATGACTAATGTTTCAAGTGTATTTCTGGTGTCCGACTTGCTGCCCTATAAAGGTTTGTTTTTATTGTCCCAACACTTATCTCTCATTACATGACTGATGTATGAAGTGTATTTCTGGTGTCCGACTTGCTTCCCTATAAAGGTTTGTTTTTATTGTCCCAACACTTATCTCTCATTACATGACTAATGTTTCAAGTGTATTTCTAGTGTCCGACTTGCTGCCCTATAAAGATTTGTTTTTATTCTCCCAACACTTATCTCTCATTACATGACTAATGTATGAAGTGTATTTCTAGTGTCCGACTTGCTGCCCTATAAAGGTTTGTTTTTATTTTCCCAACACTTATCTCTCATTACATGACTAATGTTTCAAGTGTATTTCTGGTGTCCGACTTGCTGCCCTATAAAGGTTTGTTTTTATTGTCCCAACACTTATCTCTCATTACATGACTAATGTATGAAGTGTATTTCTGGTGTCCGACTTGCTGCCCTATAAAGGTTTGTTTTTATTGTCCCAACACTTATCTCTCATTACATGACTAATGTTTGAAGTGTATTTCTAGTGTCCGACTTGCTGCCCTATAAAGGTTTGTTTTTATTGTCCCAACACTTATCTCTCATTACATGACTAATGTTTCAAGTGTATTTCTAGTGTCCGACTTGCTTCCCTATAAAGGTTTGTTTTTATTGTCCCAACACTTATCTCTCATTACATGACTAATGTTTCAAGTGTATTTCTAGTGTCCGACTTGCTGCCCTATAAAGGTTTGTTTTTATTCTCCCAACACTTATCTCTCATTACATGACTAATGTTTCAAGTGTATTTCTGGTGTCCGACTTGCTGCCCTATAAAGGTTTGTTTTTATTGTCCCAACACTTATCTCTCATTACATGACTGATGTATGAAGTGTATTTCTGGTGTCCGACTTGCTTCCCTATAAAGGTTTGTTTTTATTGTCCCAACACTTATCTCTCATTACATGACTAATGTTTCAAGTGTATTTCTAGTGTCCGACTTGCTGCCCTATAAAGATTTGTTTTTATTCTCCCAACACTTATCTCTCATTACATGACTAATGTATGAAGTGTATTTCTAGTGTCCGACTTGCTGCCCTATAAAGGTTTGTTTTTATTTTCCCAACACTTATCTCTCATTACATGACTAATGTTTCAAGTGTATTTCTGGTGTCCGACTTGCTGCCCTATAAAGGTTTGTTTTATTGTCCCAACACTTATCTCTCATTACATGACTAATGTATGAAGTGTATTTCTGGTGTCCGACTTGCTGCCCTATAAAGGTTTGTTTTTATTGTCCCAACACTTATCTCTCATTACATGACTAATGTTTGAAGTGTATTTCTAGTGTCCGACTTGCTGCCCTATAAAGGTTTGTTTTTATTGTCCCAACACTTATCTCTCATTACATGACTAATGTTTCAAGTGTATTTCTAGTGTCCGACTTGCTGCCCTATAAAGGTTTGTTTTTATTGTCCCAACACTTATCTCTCATTACATGACTAATGTTTGAAGTGTATTTCTAGTGTCCGACTTGCTGCCCTATAAAGGTTTGTTTTTATTGTCCCAACACTTATCTCTCATTACATGACTAATGTTTCAAGTGTATTTCTGGTGTCCGACTTGCTGCCCTATAAAGGTTTGTTTTCATTCTCCCAACACTTATCTCTCATTACATGACTAATGTTTGAAGTGTATTTCTAGTGTCCGACTTGCTTCCCTATAAAGGTTTGTTTTTATTGTCCCAACACTTATCTCTCATTACATGACTAATGTTTGAAGTGTATTTCTAGTGTCCGACTTGCTTCCCTATAAAGGTTTGTTTTTATTGTCCCAACACTTATCTCTCATTACATGACTAATGTATGAAGTGTATTTCTAGTGTCCGACTTGCTTCCCTATAAAGGTTTGTTTTCATTGTCTTAACACTTATCTCTCATTACATGACTAATGTTTGAAGTGTATTTCTAGTGTCCGACGCGCTGCCCACTACATCGTCAACCTTCGATACTTTGATCTCTTCATCATGATAGTCATCTCGCTCAGCAGCATCGCGCTTGCGGCGGAAGATCCGGTGATGGAAGACTCGGAAAAGAACCGTATTCTCAACTACTTCGACTACGCCTTCACTGGAGTTTTCACCATGGAAATGATGTTGAAGGTAACACCTGACATAACAACTGTGATGTGACGAAGCTCGTGTCACACCTGACATAACAACTGTGGTGTGACAAAGCTCGTGCCACACCTGACATAACAACTGTGGTGTGACCAAGCTCGTGTCACACCTGACATAAAAACTGTGGTGTGACGAAGCTCGTGTCACACCTGACATAACAACTGTGGTGTGACAAAGCTCGTGTCACACCTGACATAAAAACTGTGGTGTGACGAAGCTCGTGCCACACCTGACATAACAACTGTGGTGTGACAAAGCTCGTGCCACACCTGACATAACAACTGTGATGTGACCAAGCTCGTGCCACACCTGACATAAAAACTGTGATGTAACCAAGCTCGTGCCACACCTGACATAACAACTGTGGTGTGACAAAGCTCGTGTCACACCTGACATAACAACTGTGGTGTGACAAAGCTCGTGTCACACCTGACATAACAACTGTGATGTGACAAAGCTCGTGTCACACCTGACATAACAACTGTGATATCTGACAAAGCTCGTGTCACACCTGACATAACAACTGTGATGTGACAAAGCTCGTGTCACACCTGACATAACAACTGTGGTGTGACAAAGCTCGTGTCACACCTGACATAACAACTGTGGTGTGACAAAGCTCGTGTCACACCTGACATAACAACTGTGGTGTGACAAAGCTCGTGTCACACCTGACATAACAACTGTGGTGTGACGAAGCTCGTGCCACACCTGACATAACAACTGTGGTGTGACCAAGCTCGTGTCACACCTGACATAACAACTGTGGTGTGACAAAGCTCGTGCCACACCTGACATAACAACTGTGGTGTGACCAAGCTCGTGTCACACCTGACATAACAACTGTGGTGTGACCAAGCTCGTGTCACACCTGACATAACAACTGTGGTGTGACCAAGCTCGTGTCACACCTGACATAAAAACTGTGGTGTGACAAAGCTCGTGTCATTTCTGTAATGGTTGGAAAGTCTACTTGGTGAAAACGTATACACTTGGAACCACTGTTGGAAAGCTGTGCACGCAGACAAACTTCAACATTCACAATTGAAGTTACGATGGAACAGACATGAAGAATGTTGATACCAAATTATGTTTCATAAGTAGGATATTGTACCCTACACTGTTAGGAATGAACCATTCGTATTTCAAAATGTGACGCAACTTAAGTAATACAAATGTAGATTTACTGTATCTACCTCTTACCATGACTGGAATGGTCAACATTTCTTTTCTGTAGTGTGTAGTTCCTCAGAACTTTGGTTCCGAATAAAACGAAGAGTGTAACACAGTTAAATTTCATGAAATAATTGAAATTCATAGATTAACTTAAACGTTTCAAGGCACTGGGGACGGGTACTTTTCTTTGTAGATACTAAAACTTGTAGACAGCTGATGTAATGAGGACTTCCACCATACTTATGGGAACAGTTAATTTGTTTGGCTACCTCAGTTATCATGACATTTTATGTGATAACTGGGAAGTTTCCAACGATTTAAACACAATGTTTCAGGATTTTCACCTAGTGGGAAGATTAAAAAACACTGAAATAGAACATTTGTATGCTGTAGGTTTTGGTTTTGAGTTTACAGACACAAATGTTTGATTAATTACACAAGTAAGTTGTTACCTTCATGTGTAACCAACATCAAATGACGTCATAATGGATCTAATGACTAAAAGAAGGGGAAAATAACATTAACCTGTTATACAAAGGTTTGCTTTTTAAATAGGCACTCTCAGCAAGTGGTTGGCAGGAAAATGTCTTGTGGTGGAAAGATATGATATCAGAGCACCAAATGTATTTTCATCAACTTAAAGAATTGAAAACGAGTTGTTTATATATGTATTGGTTTCAGTGACATATCACCAGATGTCTATATATTAGTTTGAAGTATAAACCAGTTAGTTTTTTTTTATATCAGCTTGACATATGAACCATGAGTGTTTTTTTTATATCAGCTTCACGTATGAACCAGTTAAGTGTCTTTATATCAGCTTGACGTATGAACCATTTGTCTTTACATCAGCTTGACGTATGGACCATGAGTGTTTTTTTTATATCAGCTTCACGTATGAACCAGTTAAGTGTCTTTATATCAGCTTGACGTATGAACCAGTTAAGTGTCTTTACATCAGCTTGACGTATGGACCATGGGGTTTTTTTCATATCAGCTTGACGTATGAACCAGTTAAGTGTCTTTATATCATCTTGACGTATGGACCATGAGTGTTGTTTTTTTTATATCAGCTTGACGTATGAACCTGTTAAGTGTCTTTACATCAGCTTGACGTATGGACCATGAGGGGTTTTTTCATATCAGTTTGACGTATGAACCAGTTAAGTGTCTTTATACCAGCTTGACGTATGAACCTGTTAAGTGTCTTTACATCAGCTTGACGTATGGACCACGAGGGTTTTTTTCATATCAGTTGGACGTATGAACCAGTTAAGTGTCTTTACATCAGCTTGACGTATGAACCAGTTAAGTGTCTTTATATCAGCTTGACGTATGGACCATGAGTTTTTTTTTTTATATCAGTTTCACGTATGAACCAGTTAAGTGTCTTTATATCAGCTTGACGTATGAACCAGTTAAGTGTCTTTACATCAGCTTGACGTATGAAACAGTTAAGTGTCTTTATATCAGCTTGACGTATGAACCTGTTAAGTGTCTTTACATCAGCTTGACGTATGGACCATGAGGGTTTTTTTTTCATATCAGTTGGACGTATGAACCAGTTAAGTGTCCTTACATCAGCTTGACGTATGAACCAGTTAAGTGTCTTTACATCAACTTGACGTATGAACCAGATAAATGTCTCTACATCAGCTTGACGTATGAACCAGTTAAGTGTCTTTACATCAGCTTGACGTATGAACCAGTAAAGTGTCTTTATATCAGCTTGACGTATGGACCATTTGTCTTTACATCAGCTTGACGTATTGACCATGAGTATTTTTTTTATATCAGTTTCACGTATGAACCAGTTAAGTGTCTTTATATCAGCTTGACGTATGAACCAGTTAAGTGTCTTTATATCAGCTTGACGTATGAACCAGTTAGTGTCTTTACATCAGCTTGACGTATGAAACAGTTAAGTGTCCTTACATCAACTTGACGTATGAGCCAGTTAAGTGTCTTTACATCAGCTTGACGTATGAACCAGTTAAGTGTCCTTACATCAGCTTGACGTATGGACCATGAGTGTTTTTTTCATATCAGCTTGACGTATAAACCATGAGGTGTCTTTATATCAGTTTGGCTTATGGACCAACTAGGTGTCTTTACATCAGCTTAAAGGTTGTACCATCTAGTATATTCTTACCAGATTTAAAAACGTGCCGCTAGGTGTGTTTATAACCTCTAGAAGGCAGAACCAATAGGTAGTTATCTTAACACCAAGTTAAAGGATGATAAGGAATCAGAGTTGACTCTGTATTGTAATAGAGTATGGACAGTATTCAGGAGTTGCATGTAGTCAGTATAGTAAACCATATTGTTTTTAAACAAGTTAAAAACAATATCTCAGTTAAGGCATCTCCAAAGTACCATCCTTCAAGAATGGATGGATTACAAATGTAACCAGACAATCAGTGCAGTAACAGCTTCCAATAAAATGCTGTAATATTCGAGTGTTTTTGAGGGTCAGTAATATAAGAATGAAGCTATTGTATAGAATTTACATGTTCCGTAAATGAGAAATGTACGTTAACAGAGAGGATACCCAGCTGATAAACGAAGCATTCTAATTTTTATAAGTAGAAACGTGAGAACACACTATTGGGTAGGTAGCTTGCTGTGATCGGAATTTAATATAGTTTCATTTGTTTTCCTTCACAGGTAATAGATCAAGGGGTAGTTTTTCATCCGGGTTCTTACTGCCGAGATCCATGGAACATTCTGGACGCCATTGTTGTAGTGTGTGCTCTTGTCGCCTTTGCCTATGCGTATGTATTTTGTGTAAACAAACACAACGTTTTTATTATAAACAACCAATACTTCACTGTTTTATTCTTTCTCTCTCTGAAAATATAATTTTTTTTATCAAATGAAATTCCTAACGCCCATATTTACATTTTACACGTTTTAAAATTTTTGTTGAAAATTCTAAGACTGTTATCGTGAAGGGTTTTGTCTTCCAATAAATAGTTTATTAAACCTTAAACTGGCGTATTACCGATTTTCACTTTGTTAATTTTCACCACTAGAGGGAGTAGCACAGGACAAAATCTAAGCACCATCAAATCCATGAGGGTTCTTCGAGTTCTGAGACCGCTAAAGACCATTAAACGTGTACCGAAGTTAAAGGTATTAACTGTTGTGTTATTTAAAATACTTTTTAATATATCACAGTCATAACCTCTACTAAACAATGTATCCATTTTGTTTTGTCATACATCTGTGTAGCATCACTTCTATTTCTTATCAAAAACAGGTTTTTGTCCATTTTAGTGGAATATTCTTACTAGAAACATTTTAAATATTAAATTACGTAGGTTTGTCTCGAAACAAAAAGTGTGTTTTCAAACTTATCAACGGTTTATTGTTCCACACACAGAGTTGTGGTTTGAAATAATAACACACACGTGCGAATTAAACTTCATAAAAGTTGTTTTGGTTTATTAACACACTTTTCTTAAATTGGATATTTTGAAAATATTCATTTTTTCTATCACGTGAAGATTTGTTTACGAAACGAGAACTGAGTAAAAAACGCTGTTACGTAGATCAGATTTATCACAACTATAACACAACGTGTTTGGGTCATTTACCCAATTTCTTGTTGCCATAGCGACAAAGAAATAACACTTGAAAGAAGAAAACATCAAAATTCACGAACAAACAAACACTGTTAAGAAATAACACGTCACGTGGCCTGTTAATCATTTATATACTATTGGTGTGTTAAGATTCACGTCGCGATTGGTCTAGAGAAATCTATATCCAGTGGTTGTCAACATTTTAAGTATAAAAAAATGCTGCCCATTTTAAATTAAAATTATTCATTTATGCAGAAGTACATATGACATTTTGTGTAAAATCTGTACGTGATAAAGAAAACATGATATCATTTGTTTTAGAATCAGCGTACAGGATTTACTGTGGAACATGTACATATATCCAGACAATAAAACCATCGCAGTCCTCCGTAATTTGTCTCTTGTAGACATTCCACAAATTTCCTTCCCTGTATTAAACTGTTCACTCTAGCCCATATTAACAATGATTTAATATATAAATGTCATAATTCCCATTTCTGTGTTTTTAATTTCCAATTGGTTCATACGGTTGTAGGCGGTGTTTGACTGTGTGGTGACGTCACTGAAAAACGTCTTCAACATCCTCATTGTATACATCCTCTTCCAGTTCATCTTCGCTGTGATAGCTGTGCAACTCTTCAACGGAAGGTTTTTCTTCTGCAACGACGAATCAAAACTCACGAGGTCGGAATGCGAGTAAGTGTTGTGGAAAAAATAAACAGACGTAAGTGTTGTGGAAAAAATAAACAGACGTAAGTGTTGTGGGAAAAATAAACAGACGTAAGTGTTGTGGAAAAAATAAACAGACGTAAGTGTTGTGGAAAAAATAAACAGACGTAAGTGTTGTGGAAAAAATAAACAGACGTAAGTGTTGTGGGAAAAATAAACAGACGTAAGTGTTGTGGGAAAAATAAACAGACGTAAGTGTTGTGGAAAAAATAAACAAACGTAAGTATTGTGGAAAAATTAAACAGGCGTAAGTGTTGTGGAAAAAATAAACAGACGTAAGTATTGTGGAAAAATTAAACAGGCGTAAGTGTTGTGGAAAAAATAAACAGACGTAAGTGTTGTGGAAAAAATAAACAGACGTAAGTGTTGTGGAAAAAAAAACAGACGTAAGTGTTGTGGAAAAAAAAAACAGACGTAAGTGTTGTGGAAAAAATAAACAGATCCAAGTGTTATGGGGAAAAATAAACAGACGTAAGTGTTGTGGGAAAAATAAACAGACGTAAGTGTTGTGGAAAAAATAAACAGACGTAAGTGTTGTGGAAAAAATAAACAGACGTAAGTGTTGTGGAAAAAATAAACAGACGTAAGTGTTGTGGAAAAAATAAACAGACGTAAGTGTTGTGGAAAAAATAAACAGACGTAAGTGTTGTGGAAAAAAAACAGACGTAAGTGTTGTGGAAAAAAAAAACAGACGTAAGTGTTGTGGAAAAAAAACAAACAGATCGTAAGTATTGTGGAAAAATAAACAGACGTAAGTGTTGTGGAAAAAAAAACAGACGTAAGTGTTGTGGAAAAAACAAACAGACGTAAGTATCAGGAAAAAAAAACAGACGTAAGTATTGTGGAAAAAAAAACAGATCGTAAGTGTTGTGGAAAAATAAACAGACGTAAGTGTTGTGGAAAAAACAAACAGATCGCAAGTGTTGTGGAAAAAATAAACAAACGTAAGTATTGTGGAAAAATTAAACAGGCGTAAGTGTTGTGGAAAAAATAAACAGACGTAAGTATTGTGGAAAAATTAAACAGGCGTAAGTGTTGTGGAAAAAATAAACAGACGTAAGTGTTGTGGAAAAAATAAACAGACGTAAGTGTTGTGGAAAAAAATCAAACAGATCGCAAGTATTGTGGAAAAAATAAACAGATCGTAAGTGTTGTGGAAAAAAATAAACAGACGTAAGTGTTGTGGAAAAAATAAACAGATCGTAAGTATTGGGAAAAAAAAACAGATCGTAAGTGTTGTGGAAAAAAATAAACAGACGTAAGTGTTGTGGAAAAAATAAACAGACGTAAGTATTGTGGAAAAAATAAACAGACGTAAGTGTTGTGGAAAAAATAAACAGACGTAAGTGTTGTGGAAAAAATAAACAGACGTAAGTATTGTGGAAAAAATAAACAGACGTAAGTGTTGTGGAAAAATAAACAGACGTAAGTGTTGTGGAAAAACAAAACAGATCGTAAGTATTGTGGAAAAAATAAACAGACGTAAGTATTGTGGAAAAATAAACAGACGTAAGTGTTGTGGAAAAAATAAACAGACGTAAGCATTGTGGAAAAAAATAAACAGACGTAAGTGTTGTGGAAAAATAAACAGACGTAAGTGTTGTGGAAAAAAAACAAACAGACGTAAGTGTTGTGGAAAAAAAAACAGACGTAAGTGTTGTGGAAAAAAAAACAAACCGTAAGTATTGTGGAAAAAACAAACAGGCGTAAGTGTTGTGGAAAAAAAAACAGATCGTAAGTATTGTGGAAAAAATAAACAGGCGTAAGTGTTGTGGAAAAATAAACAGACGTAAGTATCAGGAAAAAATAAACAGACGTAAGTGTTGTGGAAAAAAAAAACAGATCGTAAGTGTTGTGGAAAAAAAAACAGACGTATAAGTGTTGTGGAAAAAATAAACAGATCGTAAGTGTTGTGGAAAAATAAACAGACGTAAGTGTTGTGGAAAAAAAAACAGATCGTAACCATTGTGGAAAAAAAACAGACGTAAGTGTTGTGGAAAAAAATAAACAGACGTAAGTGTTGTGGAAAAATAAACAGACGTAAGTGTTGTGGAAAAAATAAACAAACGTAAGTATTGTGGAAAAAATAAACAGACGTAAGTGTTGTGGAAAAAATAAACAGACGTAAGTATTGTGGAAAAAATAAACAGACGTAAGTGTTGTGGAAAAAATAAACAGACGTAAGTGTTGTGGAAAAAATAAAGAAACGTAGGTTTTGTGGGAAAAATAAACAAACGTAAGTATTGTGGAAAAAATAAACAAACGTAAGTATTGTGGAAAAAATAAACAGACATAAGTATTGTGGAAAAAATAAACAAACGTAAGTATTGTGGAAAAAATAAACAGACATAAGTATTGTGGAAAAAATAAACAAACGTAAGTATTGTGGAAAAAATAAAGAAACGTAGGTTTTGTGGGAAAAAATAAACAAACGTAAGTATTGTGGAAAAAATAAACAAACGTAAGTGTTGTGAAAAAAAATAAAGAAACGTAAGTGTTGTGGAAAAAATAAAGAAACGTAAGTATTGTGGAAAAATAAACACGTAAGTGTTTTGGAAAAAAATAAACAGACATAAGGGTTTTGGAAAAAAATAAAGAGACGTAAGTGTTGTGGAAAAATAAACAAACGTAAGTGTTGTGGAAAAGATAAACAAACGTAAGTGTTGTGGAAAAAATAAACAAACGTCACATATTATCTCACAGGTGATGGAAGAAACAATTCAAAAATTACGAAAACCGTAATCTAAGGGTCGAGGGTTCGAATCCCCGTCACACCAAACATGATCGCCCTTTTAGCCGTGAGGGCATTATAATGTGACGATCAATCCCACTATTCGTTGGTAAAAGAGTAGCCCAACAGTTGGCGGTGGGTGATGAGGACTAACTAACTTCTCTGTAAATTAGGAATGGATAGCGCAGATAGCTCTTCTGTAGCTTGGCGCAAAATGAAAAGAAGCAACTAACAAGCGTTTATAGCTAAGAAATAATTCGACTGAGAATGTAGCAGACCTGAACACGTGATGCTCTTTGTATGGATCAAAACTAATTCGTAGCAGATCGTACAGGCAGAAGAAAGTGAACTAATGAATTTCATACATTCTCAGAATAATCTGAGAACTGATAGAAACGGTGCATAGAAAACAATATGTTCCAAGTATAACCAGTTTAATGTGTTATAATACGCCAGTACTCTCTGGTACATGGTTGAGGTCATTTATATGTCGTCAAAAGTTAATTTTCGTTCCATTATTTTAAAAGTAGAAAAAAGTAACAATTTCATATCTTAATTTTTCATCACTTAATGTAATGTTAATTTAACATCATGTGATGTGATGTTAATTTAACATCATTTAATGTAATGTTAATTTTACATCATTTAATGTAATGTTAATTTTTCAACATTTAATGTAATGTTAATTTTACATCATTTAATGTAATGTTAATTTTTCAACATTTAATGTAATGTTAATTTTTCATCATTTAATGTAATGTTAATTTAATTACACGTGTGAATGTTATTTTTATTCAAATAGAGGCGAGTATTTTGTGTTTGTTGAAAACGACAAGCCACCAGAAGTTCATAAACGGGAGTGGGACAAACAGCCGTTTCACTATGATGACGTAATGTCCGCCATGCTGACCCTTTTCACAGTTTCCACGGGAGAAGGTTGGCCTGCGTGAGTTGAAATTTATTGTTTATAAATTATCTTGTCAAAAAACATGAACATGAGTAATGTTCAAGTTTTAAAATTATGAAAAAACATTTTGATAAATAATTCACAGTTACACAATCTGTAAGTCTGACGACTTGATAAATAACCCACAGTTACACAATCCTTAACTCTGATGACTTGATAAATAACCCACAGTTACACAGTCTGTAAGTCTGACGACTTGATAAATAACACACAGTTACACAGTCTGTAAGTCTGAAGACTTGATAAATAACCCACAGTTACACAGTCTGTAAGTCTGACGACTTGATAAATAACCCACAGTTACACAGTTGTATGGTTTGTAAAAATACCAAAGTTCTCTAACCCGTAAATTCGACTTCAATATAAAAACCAGCTTAAACACAGCCAAGTTTTGAGATAAATATTTTAACACGTCTACAATAATAAATAATGAATGTATATTTTTTATTCCAGAGTCTTACAAAACTCTATGGATGCCACCTACGAGGACTATGGACCTCTTCCAAGATTCAGGATTGAGATGGCAATATTTTACGTTGTTTTCTTCATCGTGTTTCCTTTCTTCTTTGTTAACATATTCGTTGCCTTAATAATCATCACATTTCAGGAACAGGGAGAGAAGGAACTGGAGGAAGGAGATCTGGACAAGAATCAGGTAAGACTTTAATTCATCACAGAACAAACAACTAGAGGTAGGAGATCTGGACAAGAATCAGGTAAGACTTTAATTCATCACAGAACAAACAACTAGAGGAAGGAGATCTGGTCAAGAATCAGGTAAGATTTTAATTCATCACAGAACAAACAACTAGAGGAAGGAGATCTGGACAAGAATCAGGTAAAACTTTAATTCATCACAGAACAAACAACTAGAGGAAGGAGATCTGGATAAGAATCAGGTAAGACTTTAATTCATCACAGAACAAACGACTAGAGGAAGGAGATCTGGTCAAGAATCAGGTAAGATTTTAATTCATCACAGAACAAACAACTAGAGGTAGGAGATCTGGACAAGAATCAGGTAAGACTTTAATTCATCACAGAACAAACAACTAGAGGAAGGAGATTTGGACAAGAACCAGGTAAGACTTTAATTCATCACAGAACAAACGACTAGAGGAAGGAGATCTGGATAAGAATCAGGTAAGACTTTAATTCATCACAGAACAAACAACTAGAGGAAGGAGATTTGGACAAGAACCAGGTAAAACTTTAATTCATTACAGAACAAACGACTAGAGGAAGGAGATCTGGACAAGAATCAGGTAAAACTTTAATTCATCACAGAACAAACAACTAGAGGTAGGAGATCTGGACAAGAATCAGGTAAGACTTTAATTCATCACAGAACAAACAACTAGAGGTAGGAGATCTGGACAAGAATCAGGTAAGACTTTAATTCATCACAGAACAAACAACTAGAGGAAGGAGATCTGGACAAGAACCAGGTAAAACTTTAATTCATCACAGAACAAACAACTAGAGGAAGGAGATCTGGATAAGAACCAGGTAAGACTTTAATTCATCACAGAACAAACAACTAGAGGAAGGAGATTTGGACAAGAACCAGGTAAAACTTTAATTCATCATAGAACAAACGACTAGAGGAAGGAGATCTGGTCAAGAATCAGGTAAGATAAGATTTTAATTCATCACAGAACAAACAACTAGAGGTAGGAGATCTGGACAAGAATCAGGTAAGACTTTAATTCATCACAGAACAAACAACTAGAGGAAGGAGATTTGGACAAGAACCAGGTAAAACTTTAATTCATCACAGAACAAACAACTAGAGGAAGGAGATCTGGACAAGAATCAGGTAAGATTTTAATTCATCACAGAACAAACAACTAGAGGAAGGAGATCTGGACAAGAATCAGGTAAGACTTTAATTCATCACAGAACAAACAACTAGAGGAAGGAGATCTGGACAAGAATCAGGTAAGACTTTAATTCATCACAGAACAAACAACTAGAGGAAGGAGATCTGGTCAAGAATCAGGTAAGACTTTAATTCATCACAGAACAAACAACTAGAGGTAGGAGATCTGGACAAGAATCAGGTAAGATTTTAATTCATCACAGAACAAACAACTAGAGGTAGGAGATCTGGACAAGAATCAGGTAAGACTTTAATTCATCACAGAACAAACAACTAGAGGAAGGAGATCTGGATAAGAATCAGGTAAGACTTTAATTCATCACAGAACAAACAACTAGAGGAAGGAGATCTGGACAAGAATCAGGTAAGACTTTAATTCATCACAGAACAAACAACTAGAGGAAGGAGATCTGGTCAAGAATCAGGTAAGACTTTAATTCATCACAGAACAAACAACTAGAGGAAGGAGATCTGGACAAGAATCAGGTAAGAGTTTAATTCATCACAGAACAAACAACTAGAGGTAGGAGATCTGGACAAGAATCAGGTAAGACTTTAATTCATCACAGAACAAACAACTAGAGGAAGGAGATCTGGACAAGAATCAGGTAAGACTTTAATTCATCATAAAACAAACAACTAGAGGAAGGAGATCTGGACAAGAATCAGGTAAGACTTTAATTCATCACAGAACAAACAACTAGAGGAAGGAGATCTGGAAAAGAATCAGGTAAGACTTTAATTCATCACAGAACAAACAACTAGAGGAAGGAGATCTGGACAAGAACCAGGTAAAACTTTAATTCATCACAGAACAAACGACTAGAGGAAGGAGATCTGGTCAAGAATCAGGTAAGATTTTAATTCATCACAGAACAAACAACTAGAGGTAGGAGATCTGGACAAGAATCAGGTAAGACTTTAATTCATCACAGAACAAACAACTAGAGGAAGGAGATCTGGTCAAGAATCAGGTAAGATTTTAATTCATCACAGAACAAACGACTAGAGGAAGGAGATCTGGTCAAGAATCAGGTAAGATTTTAATTCATCACAGAACAAACAACTAGAGGTAGGAGATCTGGACAAGAATCAGGTAAGACTTTAATTCATCACAGAACAAACAACTAGAGGTAGGAGATCTGGACAAGAATCAGGTAAGACTTTAATTCATCACAGAACAAACAACTAGAGGAAGGAGATCTGGACAAGAACCAGGTAAAACTTTAATTCATCACAGAACAAACAACTAGAGGAAGGAGATCTGGACAAGAATCAGGTAAGACTTTAATTCATCACAGAACAAACAACTAGAGGAAGGAGATCTGGACAAGAATCAGGTAAGAGTTTAATTCATCACAGAACAAACAACTAGAGGAAGGAGATCTGGACAAGAACCAGGTAAAACTTTAATTCATCACAGAACAAACAACTAGAGGTAGGAGATCTGGACAAGAATCAGGTAAGACTTTAATTCATCACAGAACAAACAACTAGAGGAAGGAGATCTGGACAAGAATCAGGTAAAACTTTAATTCATCACAGAACAAACAACTAGAGGTAGGAGATCTGGACAAGAATCAGGTAAGACTTTAATTCATCATAGAACAAACAACTAGAGGAAGGAGATCTGGACAAGAACCAGGTAAAACTTTAATTCATCACAGAACAAACAACTAGAGGTAGGAGATCTGGACAAGAATCAGGTAAGACTTTAATTCATCATAGAACAAACAACTAGAGGAAGGAGATCTGGACAAGAATCAGGTAAGACTTTAATTCATCATAGAACAAACAACTAGAGGAAGGAGATCTGGACAAGAATCAGGTAAGACTTTAATTCATCACAGAACAAACAACTTGAGGAAGGAGATCTGGACAAGAATCAGGTAAGACTTTAATTCATCATAGAACAAACAACTAGAGGAAGGAGATCTGGACAAGAATCAGGTAAGACTTTAATTCATCACAGAACAAACAAGTTACTTTAATAATAGCTCTTCTCATGCAAGCTCTTTGTTATTTAGTGAATTTAGTGACAATAAATGGATATCTGTGTCAATGTTTAGTTAAAGACAGAGTAACGTGTAATATCTTCAGCACAGACTTCAATGCGGTCATTGTTTACTGGGGAGGCTTCATACCCTACACTGATTTTCTGGTTTTACGTGTCCTCATTGGTAAGTCTAAAGGCTTATAAATCTAAACCTAAATTTGGTACCCGTGATGGACACTATTGTTTTATCTGTGTATATACTGACTTTCCAGAGAGTGTTGTCTTATACGTGTATCTACTGAACTTTCCAGAAAGTGTTGTACTATACGTGTATCTACTGAACTTTCCAGAGATTGTTGTCTTATACGTGTATCTACTGACTTTGCAGACAGTGTTGTCTTATACGTGTATCTGCTGAACTTTCCAGAGAGTGTTGTCTTATACGTGTATCTACCGAACTTTCCAGAAAGTGTTGTACTATACGTGTATCCACTGAACTTTCCAGAGAGTGTTGTGTTATACGTGTATCTACTGAACTTTCCAGAAAGTGTTGTACTATAGGTGTATCCACTGAACTTTCCAGAGAGTGTTGTCTTATACGTGTATCTACTGAACTTTCCAGAAAGTGTTGTACTATAGGTGTATCCACTGAACCTTCCAGAGAGTGTTGTCTTATACGTGTATCTACTGAACTTTCCAGAAAGTGTTGTACTATACGTGTATCCACTGAACTTTCCAGAGAGTATTGTCTTATACGTGTATCTACTGAACTTCCCAGAAAGTGTTGTACTATCTTACTAGGAACGTTGTAACAATCTCTTTATAGCCATTGTACGTGTTTGGTTCTCAGCTATGCTGTCGAGTTGGGCCCGGCCTGGCCTGGTGGTTAGGGCGGTTGACTCCTAATCTGAGGGTCGCGGGTTCGAATCCTTTACACACCAAACATGCTCATCCTTTCAGCCGTGGGAACGTTATAAAGTGTCAGTCAATCCCACTATTCGTTGGTAAAAGAGTAGCTCAAAAGTTGGCGGTGGGTGGTGATGACTAGCTGCCTTTTTTCTAGTCTTACACTGCTAACTTAGGGACGGCTAGCGCAACTAGTCCCGGAAATACCAAAAGCAAACAAACAAACAAAACTGGCGAATTAAAATTATTTTGATTATATTACGTGAAGATAGACGATCGTGACATTGTTATCCTAAGATTATATGTGAGTTACGGGATATAAGTTTTATTGTTTTTCTTTGTTCGTTTCAGAAATCCTGTATTGACTTTGCGTTGCAAGCGAAACCTCTTCAGCGTTATATGCCTAAAAACAAAGACAGTTTGAAATACAAAATCTGGAGAGTTGTCGTTTCCACCGCTTTCGAGTACTTTATAATGGTTCTCATTGTCCTCAACACTTTGTTACTGATGATGAAGGTAAGCTCGAGCTGTCTCGTGTATTTTGTATCACATACGTGAAAGGTATGAGTATTGTAACCACCCTAGAAATCTGTTGTTGTTTTTTGTTATATTTAATATGACAGTGATGGAGTACCTAAGTGTCAGTTGCTTCATACATTTAAATCTTTGTCAAGTTATCCCATGGTCACAACTACGTCCCAACAGGTAATCTTCGTTACAGTTGCCATAGCGATGGAAAGGATTTGGAATCCATGGAAACGTTATCGCACGTACTTCGAGACCTTTTTTTATTGAATTTCCGGTTGTTGTTTTTGTTTTGTTTTGGGCGTATTTCAAGAATCGATCTTGTAATGAAACTTGTTTGGCCTCGCTCTGGGAGTGAAAACAGAAAATACGAAATAATAACAAACTGACAACTGCTAAGAGAAACTAATAAGGAAAGCATGTGTCCTGAAGTTAAGTCTGCATGGCCACTGGTATGTGAAAGTAATGTGAAACGTGTTTGTGTTCATGTGCTTACCATTTTCTTTATCTTGTAGAAAGTCGTTTCTTCTCTGTTCCTATTCTCACGTGCTTTTAATGACCAATGAAAAACGACCCCTGACAACAGTCTTGCATTATATTAGTTGTTTGCACTCACTGTTGGCAAGATCAGCTAATCACGTGCATTTACTAACCAATAAGAACGATCTTTTACGATGACGTGATAATTGGTTGTTCGCACTCTTTGCTGTCCATGTGATAAAACTTGTAAAGTCCGTAATGAAGTTCTCAGCTATTTTAATAAGAGTTTTTCTTACAGAGCATCACATTGAAGTTAAATATAAGTTGTGGAAACGTTTCTTGTGAGTTCTTTCTTGGTGAAGGTTTTTTGTTGTGTTTATTCGTGAAGCCTGTATATTTGTTTTCGAGCTTTTATTTAGAGTTAAACTTCTGTAAGCTGTTTATATATTTTTTCACTACCCTCTAAGAGAGATAGAGATATACTGGAAGCTTTAGGTACCAATCTTGCTAACAACGATTCGTATGTGACTCAAGAATCCAAACATTTTCCAAGATTGCATCTAAAGGGTTAAAAAACTCCGCATATTTGAAATTAGGTAATTGAAATTTTGTTTAATATAATATAATACATCGTCTAAAGTTTTAAGGAAGTTAATATTATATTCCTGAATACGAGTGTTATGATTAAATCAGCCCGTCTTTGTTCTGTACCACAGTTTGGACTCTTGCCAACTACTCTACAAACCCACATATAAAACAACCACAACTAGAAGGGTACGTATTTAGTTGGTCTGGAATGCAGCGTCTAAACTCAATTCCTAAAAACTTGTAATTAGTTAGTTCCTATATCACATGTTGTTCTAGGAATTCTTGGATTTATTGGTGCATTTTGCACTTGTTTCTTAACATCTTTGGACTTAGGTCACTTCCCTTAGATCGTTGTTTTCCTACATAACAGAATAACAGTGTTACCTGCTGATAGCGAGAAGAGGTTTATATACCAGAAGTGCAGGTTATTACAGCTGAAGATTGGACAGAAGTGGCCATTTTTAGATGTCCAAGTCCGTAATGGGAAGGTAGAAATCCTAAGAGAAAGTTGTTCGATACAAGGTTCAATGTGTTTCACAGTGACTGTTCAGTACAAGGTCACAGAAGGTCCAAAAGATTTCACGGTGACTATTCAGTAGAAGGTCAAAAGGTCCAAGATGTTTCACAGTGACTGTTCAGTACAAGGTCACAGAAGGTCCAAAAGATTTCACGGTGACTATTCAGTAGAAGGTCAAAAGGTCCAAGATGTTTCACAGTGACTGTTCAGTACAAGGTCACAGAAGGTCCAAAAGATTTCACGGTGACTATTCAGTAGAAGGTCAAAAGGTCCAAGATGTTTCACAGTGACTGTTCAGTACAAGGTCACAGAAGGTCCAAAAGATTTCACAATGACTATTCAGTAGAAGGTCGAAAGGTCCAAGATGTTTTATGACGACTTGTATCAAGCAAGAAGTCGCTCATGGATTCAAGATAAGTTTCTGGACTAAAATTATTACCATTGGTAAACAAAAAACAAAAAAAAACTTCCAAAATCTTAGTCACATACCGGACTTAAAGTCGTCAGTTCATATGGACTTTCATTATAATTCGTATCGTAATGAATTACTGTACTCTTTTACATAGAGGCTCAAGGTTCATATCTCGATATGCCAAGAAGAAATGTAGAATAATTATGTGACTGGTTTAGAAGTTAATTTACCTTCACAGTCGTACACTAAAATAAACTGTGAACGTGTATATTGCTCCGAATTTCATTTATGTTGTTCAATTGGGTGAACAAAAATTTAACTTTCAAATTGTACATCTTTAATTTGTTCAAGAAGTTTATAACATTCAGTCTGCAATACTACTACGTCGTAACTGCAATCCTAAACTTTTAATGAATATTACAGAAATTATAATTTGTAAATAAGTGCAAAATGAATGAATATATAAAAGTCATAATAAATGCGTATATGTGTAAACAAATATAGATATATATTTATATATATGTTAATGTATTTTTTTGGGGAAGGAACTTTCTGAAAATGGATTGTTGTCTTTTTAGGCTTAACATTTTGAGCTTTAATTTCGTTTTAGTTTTAAACTAGATAATTGATGAAATGTTGTACGTGAATTTTTTCTTTACATAGTGTTAACTATATTTGTTCTCACTCAACTGTCTGACTTGTCTTGCTTTCTTGCCTATGTGGGTTGCCCCGTGCCTAGTTTTACAATCAAAGCAAGCTAATGGTGCTATCTCTACACTACATGAATGCTGTCTTCACTGCTTTCTTTACTGTTGAATGCTTATTGAAGCTGGCTGCATTTGGAATCAGGGTAAGAAAGTACGAAAACTCCTCACTAGATGTCGCTGAATACTGCGAGTTGAGTATCACTGGGTGTTTATCAAATAATCAGTTTTACTTTCTATTCGAAGACGATTTTATTTCGAATATTTACTAAAACACTTACAAATGATTGTGTTTTTTATTGTTAGTTTGTAATCCATATCAATATCGAACACGGCTTGAGGATGTTTTTTTGTTAAAATGTAACGTGTACGTTTAATTTGCAATGAAAATATTAACAGCTTTTAGTTTCAGATACCACGAAGATCTAAATTAATAGTTTGTTTTGTTTCTGAAGAATTTGGATGTTGTTATCTTTTGTTTTATTTAAAGTGAATAAGAAGTAAGTTTCATACTTACAAACAATCTCTTTCTTTGAATGTTTTATTTTCTTTAAATATTAAAATAATAACATTAAAAGTAATCTAATATTATTAATCGTTAGAACGGTGAAATACCTAAAGTTTATTTACAACAATGACTAAACTAGTTCATATTTAATTTCATTCAACAATATAAAAGTTAGTGCTTTACCTGAAAGCTATCCCAACGAGAAAATTTATAGGATGGGAAAACAATTAAAGTTAAGTTTTAGCAGTATACTATTGGTTGAAAATTTACTGTCACTCAAAGTAGTAACCAATCGTAGAGCTGAAATTGCTGCATGTGATATGTCTACTAAACCGTGAATGGTTGAAGTAAAATAGTATCTTGCCAATTCGTTGTTCTTATTTTCTCGTAGCATTAAGAGAGCTTAGCTTATTATTGGTGTGTTCGTGGTAATTTAGATGTTACCGCTTCTTAATCAAGATCTTAGACAGTATAGCATTGCCTCAAAGTTTGTCTGATAAAATAACAACTAAAAATTATATTCACTGCTGACGTCTTGCTATTTTCGTTGGACGTAGAAATTAAAACAAAAGAAAGACCTAAGTGTGTCTTTGTGAATGATTTTCAAAAAATACACGAGAATTTTGGAGTTTTTTAAAATAATTAATACCTCACTCAGTGTAAACTAATATATTAAAAATATTCAGAAGCCAGTACCTTCTTCCTGTCATTTTTTCTTTTGTAAGGAAAACCTCAAAATAATCTTTTTAACCAAGTTGTAAAACGAATAAAATTTTTAGTTAATTATAGGCCTAAAGAGCACTGTGAAGTTTATAGTTAATTATAGGCCTAAAGAGCACTGTGAAGTTTATAGTTAATTATAGGCCTAAAGAGCACTGTGAAGTTTATAGTTAATTATAGTCCTAAAGAGCACTGTGAAATTTATAGTTAATTATAGGCCTAAAGAGCTCTGTGAAGTTTATAGTTAATTATAGGCCTAAAGAGCACTCTGAAGTTTATAGTTAACATAGGCCTAAAGAACACTGTGAAGTTTATAGTTAATTATATGCCTAAAGAGCACTTTGAAGTTTATATTTTTTTTCGGTGTTTCAAAAGACCTATTCATAATTGGTGACAACTTTTGAGGTGGTGTATTAATTGGTTTAAGATTAGTGCTTTGGTCACAACGCATGGAAATGTCATTAATCTCCAAACTGATTACGAATAAAATACTGAGAAAATAAAATTTGCCTTTCATTGACATATTTGTGTGTTGTTGTTTGTTTTTCATTTATTTAGCATGTCTGCATCCAAATAGCATGCTATCGTACGATTGATCCATTTTTGTTAAGTGCATGTTAGGCCTAACTAACTCCTTTAGCATTCTCTGGTTGAATGTTAGGCCTATTTTTTGTTTGTTTGCATGAAACCAAATTGCATGATATTTTGTTGGTTTGGGAAATGCTCGTAGTTTCACAACAGTTTTATTGACAACTTTCTACGAATAATAGGACAAGTTATCATACAAAGGCTAAGATTATCGGTTTAACAACCATATGCTAATGTTTAACTTAATCTAAGTTTCAGATAAGTTTCTGTTTTAGTTGTTTTCATATTCACTCGCTTGAAAATCTTACCACACCAGGCAAGTACTAAAGCTGAATGTAAAACCCTTTTAATTTTAATTGAGACCTTCTTTGATGACTTATTCCCAGTCTCTCATAACCAAACAACAAAAACGATTGCTTTGTTTCAAACAACTGCAGTCTCTCACCATCAAAAACCTCACCAACCCTGAAAGAAAACAAAAAGCTATCAAATTTGGTTGTAAGTTTATTCCTGTCACACTATTTTTTCTTGTTCTTTTGTTTTTCTCGTCCCATACCCCCTCCCTTTGTTGTAGTAGTCACAAGTAAACAATTATTAGAGCTACATTTAAGCTACTTGATCAAACTAACTTTCCACAACACTTTTCCTCCACCTCGAATGTGTTCTTAAGCTTGTTAGTTTTCGATGCAAGACTGAGCTTTCTTCCCATTCATCATTCATTCTTTTTAATTGGTTTAATACGTTGTCGTCTGTATAGCAACTTAATATTTATTTAAATTCTGAATTTTAGGGTGTTCTGTTTCATAAATAAAGACGTAAAAACTACCTTCTAAAAGTTAGACGATATTATTTGATCGTTAGTTAATCGAGTTTTGGTTATATATTTTTAATGTTTTTTGATCGTTAGTTAATCGAGTTTTGGTTATATATTTTTAATTTTATTTGATCGTTAGTTAATCGAGTTTTGACTATATATGTTTAATGTTTTTTGATCGTTAGTTAATCGAGTTTTGGTTATATATTTTTAATGTTTTTTGATCGTTAGTTAATCGAGTTTTGGTTATATATGTTTAATGTTATTTGATCGTTAGTTAATCGAGTTTTGACTATATATGTTTAATGTTTTTTGATCGTTAGTTAATCGAGTTTTGACTGTATATGTTTAATTTTATTTGATCGTTAGTTAATCGAGTTTTGACTGTATATGTTTAATTTTATTTGATCGTTAGTTAATCGAGTTTTGACTATATATGTTTAATTTTATTTGATCGTTAGTTAATCGAGTTTTGACTGTATATTTTTAATGTTATTTGATCGTTAGTTAATCGAGTTTTGACTGTATATGTTTAATTTTATTTGATCGTTAGTTAATCGAGTTTTGGTTATATATGTTTAATTTTATTTGATCGTTAGTTAATCGAGTTTTGACTGTATATTTTTAATGTTATTTGATCGTTAGTTAATCGAGTTTTGACTGTATATTTTTAATGTTATTTGATCGTTAGTTAATCGAGTTTTGACTGTATATTTTTAATGTTATTTGATCGTTAGTTAATCGAGTTTTGGTTATATATGTTTAATGTGTTTTGATCGTTAGTTAATCGAGTTTTGACTATATATTTTTTCCAAGCATTCTATATGAAGATATATTGTGCTATCAGGTGTCCATTGTAAATAATAAACACTATTTTGTGTAGAATAATTTGGTGCACTGGATTACAGAAAGAAAAAAACAACAATTTCCGTATTTTATAATCCTACTAAACTGTAAGATGTATTATTATAATTTTTGTATTATGCAACTGATTTTTAGTTGGTGTATGTTATATTTTTTTCAAGGTTGTATCTTACCAGTCATGTTATTCTAAACATAATTTAGTATCTCTAAGTTGTTGTGTTTGACACCGAAAACGATTGGAGTTGTACACGTGTTGAAACATGGTGCAATTTATGTCCTAAACAGGAAATTGTTATTAGTCTAAATTATTATTTGGAAGTTGGAATAAGCTTAAAGTAAAGGTTTATTCACCACCTTATCGTCAGCTAAATGAACATACATTAATCCCAAAAGAATCAGTTTGTCACTAATAATTTAATATTTTTGTTATTAAACCCAATCTTTGCAAACATACAGGTTACACATTATCGTGTGTACTGAGTCACATGATACTAGTGTTACTGATCGTTTTCATTACAATCAATTGTAAAGTGTGCTTAAATCACATATAGAGGAGTTTGGTACTTAAATAAGATGTTTAGAATGATGTGCTTGTATCATATGTCTAAGAAATAGGTGATTATATAATTAATTATAACCATGGTTCACCAACGTGTAAAAGGTGATTACACTGTAGGAACAGTTCAAGAATTAGATCATTCAACTAGGAAATGTAAAATTTTACAAGGACTGTTACACGACAACAATAATCATTTTAACCCACAGTGAGGAAGCAATGCCCATTTTGTTTGTAGTTTCATCTGACTGTGATTTTCTCACAACGTTGTTTACAGAAAATATTTACATTTATCAGATTAATTATGTTGTCTAGTTTCAGCCTTTCTGTAACAAATATTTCTCAAGTTCTTAAATATATTAATGTAAGTACTCTTAACAGTTTTTTGGTTGTTTCTCATTTATTTGTTCACAAAATATCTGTCCGTTTTTGTTACACTGCTTCAGTTTTATTTTGAAGAGATACTTGTGGTAACATTCTCTAATTATATCATTCTCGTAGTTTTATAGAAGAAGTATCACAAAACGACAACGTTTTTTACCTGATTAATATCTGGTTAGTGATTTTTGGAATTTCTGCGTTATTGAACCAATTAATTTAAGTAATGCTGTATATATATTATAGAAATTATTAATTAGCTTTATTATGTTTAATTTGTCCGATACCTTCGTGATGCTTTTTGGTTGTTTATGATTTTAGTTAATTAAAACTATTTTTAAATGCGTAATTCTCTAGTTTTATTCGAATACATTATATTGTCCATTTTTTTGTCTCATAGATCATGATTTTTACTTGTCTGAAAATAAAATACAAACTTTAAAATTAATTCCATTTGTACACAAACTTAAGACTTATGTTTCTGTCATCCAAGATGAATCTTATTCGTTCGTATTTAAGTATGTTAAGCCTAATGTTATATTTTTAAGCATGTTAAGCCTAATGTTATATTTTTAAGTATGTTAAGCCTAACGTTATATTTTTAAGTATGTTAAGCCTAACGTTATATTTTTCTACATTTCTCAAATCTTTTTTAAGTTTATTTTACTAATTATATTTTACTCAGTAATTTGAGAATGAACAGTCCGCAAAGGACTGTTATATTTTTAAGTATGTTAAGCCTAATGTTATATTTTTCTACATTTCTCAAATCTTGTTTTATGATTATTTTACTAATTATATTTTACTCAGCAAGAATTAATTTGAGAGTGAACAGTCCGGAATGGCGTTCCGACTTTTGACAATTCAAGACATTAACATTCGTTGTCTTGGATGAACCGTTGATCCATGGATCACAGAATGTCGTTGCATTTTTTTCAAAATCTAGTATAACAACTCCAGTTAACAATAACATAACATTTTTTCACTATTGTTTATCATACCTTATTTGTGGATCCATGACAAAGTTGTACTTCTGTTTAAATAATAATATTGTTGTTTAGAGGTGTGAATCCTTTTAAAGATCTTTTGTCAATATTACGTGTTCTAAATGAAGAAATATCCGATATGGAGACGAAGAGGAAACTGTTGAAACTGTTTACAGAAAAGACAGATGTTTATTTAATTTTTACATACATTGGCTGATTTTATAAAATTGTATCGATTATCGATATATCGGTATATCTTTTGAAGAATGTTTATTTGTTGAATTTCACTCAAAGCTACACGAGGGCTATCTGCGTTAGTCGACCCTAATTTAGCAGCGACAGACTAGAAGGAAATCAACTAATAAACACTATTCATTGCTAACAGTGGAGTTGGCCGTTATATAAAGCCCTTCCAACCAATGGCTAAAAGGGTGTGCACTTTAGATGGCGTAACTCGAACCTGTAACCTTCAGATTGCGACTCGAATGGTCTAGCCAACAAAACCGTGGTAGGTCTTAAAACTGTGCTAACCAAGGTGAGCATCGTGCTTTAAGAATACCAACCATGAGTGAAGTCGCTAATAGAAGGAAAGGTAGGTTAGGGGTAAACTGTGGTAACCTTGGCTGGAGGGTAAGAAGTACACCTACAAATGTTTTGTTTTTTTTGTTCTCTTCAAACACTACAAACGGTTTAACTTGTGATAAATAACTTTACAAAGATTTCATCAGAGTCAAACTTGTTTTCTATTAAAGAAAATACTAAACTTTTAAAATATAGTGTATGTTACAGAAACTAATTTTATTAGTATAATATCAATAATATTTTAGTATTACAGATTAATAAATTTCAAATAAAAATATCTTTATCATTACAAACATGTTATTGTAACACAGTAGTTGGCACAATATGAGCCAACTAGCTCAAAATAAATCAAATGCAACTGAAAGGAACAATGAGTTAGATATGATATTATACCCGAATAATTGTTGGTACTAATCTATACACTGTGGAAGGTATACTGCTAACAGCGCCAGTTAAATTTATCAACAACACTTTTCGAACAACAGATCCATCAAAGTGTAGGTTTGTCTCTATCTTAAAAGTTTGTTAGTCTTACTTAATGTGACGTCTAGATAGCTTACGGCATGTATTTATATCCATAGCATTTCGAATGTGACAGCTGGCTGCATTACTTATATTTAATACGACACCTAGAGAGCTGGCTGCACGTATTTCTATTTAATGTGACAACACCTGTACAGCTGTCTGCACGTATTTATACTTAATATGACACCCAGACAGCTGGCTGCATTTTTTATATTTAATGTGACACTTAGACAGCTGGTTGCATTACTTATATTTTATACGACACCTAGAGAGCTGGCTGCACGTATTTCTATTTAATGTGACAACACCTGTACAGCTGTCTGCACGTATTTATACTTAATATGACACCCGGACAGCTGGCTGCATTTTTTATATTTAATGTGACACTTAGACAGCTGGCTGCATTATTTATATTTAATGTGACACTTAGACAGCTGCCTGCATTATTTATATTTAATGTGACACCTAGACAGCTGGCTGCATTATTTATATTTAATATAACACCTAGACAGCTGGTTACATTATTTATATTTAATATAACACCTAGACAGCTGGCTGCATTATTTATATTTAATATAACACCTAGACAGCTGGCTGCATTATTTATATTTAATGTGACACTTAGACAGCTGGCTGCATTATTTATATTTAATGTGACACCTAGACAGCTGGCTGCATTATTTATATTTAATATAACACCTACACAGCTGGCTACATTACTTATATTTAATATAACACTTAGACAGCTGGCTGCATTACTTATATTTAATATAACACCTAGACAGTTGATTGCATTATTTATATTTAATGTGACACCTAGACAGCTGGTTGCATTATTTATATTTAATATGACACTTAGACAGCTGGCTGCTCTATTTATATTTAATGTGACAGCTATCTGCATGTATTTATATTAATGTGACACATATACAGCTACACCCTTGTGCAAGTTAATTGAAACAAATGGTCATTTTACAATATTTTCAGCATAGCAGCCTGTGCAGACTCGCTGATTTCCTTTAATAGACATTTTTTCACACAGACGGTGTCATTAGCTGTGTTTAGCAGTACGGTCGATCTATTTTTGGAACATGTGACGAAATTTTGAGGAATATTACATCACTCGAAATTGCGTTAGAAGGGCAAGGAGACCAGTCAAAAAACAACTTCTTATCAATTTACTGAAGAAAAAACGGTATCAATGGGGTCTGAAATACAAGAACTGGACACAAGAACAATGGAGGAAAATGTTATTCAGTGACGAGACTCATTTCTCTATACAAGGTCAAAGAAGTCTGTATGTTCGCAGATCTCCAGGTGAGAAACTTCGAGAATCTCACATCAATCAGTTCATAAAACATCCCTTGAATGAAGATGTTTTTGGGTTTCTTCAGCTACTATGGCGTCGGAAACTTACATATCGTAGAAGGTATGATGCGAGGATCACAGTACATACAAGTTTTGCAGAGAAGAGTCGTTCCAGAATTGAAAAGAGATTTCCAGATGGATCTGGCATTTTTCACCAAGATCTGGCTCCGTGCCACACATCGAAACTTGTGAAGAATTTTACGACTACAACGCGGACAAAGGCGCTGGACTGGTCTGGAAACTCTCTGGACTTAAATCCTATTGTAAATCTTTGGGCGATTTGTAAAGAAAGACCTCGGGGAAAAGACTGTACTACGAAAGATAAGCTAATTGAGGCCATAATTGAGGTGTGGGACCATGATCCAAAAATTAGTAAAGATTGCAGTCAACTCGTGGACTCGATGCCAAAACGGATTAATGATCTTCTGAAAAATAAAGGCAGTCATATCATGTATTAATTTGTGAGTAATTTTTGGATTCTCAGAAATAAAACGCAAAAAATTGAAAAAATCGTAATTTTCCGTCTTGTTTCAATTAATTTACACAAGGGTGTATCTGCATGTATTTATATTTAATATGACACCTAGTAGGCTATTTGTTTGAATTTATAGATTTCTAAGTTATTTGTATTTTCTGAGGCATGTTTTGTATATATTTCTTTAAGCTCATAGTAAACTTATGACTAAAATACATGAATGCAAAGACAAGAGAAACAATTGTAATAAAATGTTTTCATTTGTTGTGTGTGCACAAACAATATTAATGTGTAACATAACACTAGCCTTATAAACAGTGTGCAGCATGACACTACCCTTATAAACAGTACGTAACATGACACTAGCCTTATAAACAGTACGTAACATGACACTAGCTTTATAAACAGTACGTAACATGACACTACCCTTATAAACAGTACGTAACATGACACTACCCTTATAAACAGTGTGTAACATAACACTAGCTTTATAAACATTACGTAACATGATACTAGCCTTATAAACAGTGTATAACTTGACATTAGCTTTATAAGTAGTGTGTAGGTGTCAACAGTTCTGTTAGTTGTAGTACAACCCATGATCTAACTGAAGATCACGTTAACTGTGGTCTAACCTTTGAACTTACTACGACACACCACGTTATTGTAGTCCAACCTCAGGCCTAATTGTGACATACCAAGTCATCTAGAATCCCGACTCTGAGCTAACTTGGTCTAAGAGCGATACCACCTTAAATAGAACATTTATACAGTACATTGTAAAATGTGTATTATATCAGTGAATAATATAATATTGAGCAACGTGATTTGTCCATTATTTTTATTTTTAAATAGGCTTAGTGATTATTTTAAACTAATAATTAATAGTTTGAATCCTTTTTCTACAGTCGAAATATGAAACGTCATATTTTAATTTTCTCTTTAGGTTATTTTTGATAAATATGTTATGCAGTGGTATGTTGTTGTTTTTTACTGGAGAATAACGTTATGCAAATATATCAAGGTCAAATGAAACCAAATTCTTTGTGGTTTAAACTTTAGTTGAATATATATATTTGTTTCTACTCATTTTGTCCAAATTCATTAAAATATAAGAGAATTCGGAGCTAGTGGAATATATTTCAGGTAATATAAATCTTATCTCTGCCCCCTGCAGTGGCTTAGAGGTACGTCTGATGGCTTATAACGTTAAACATTGGTTTCGATCCCCACGATGTGTGGAGTGCACATAGCCCATTGTGTAGCTTTGTGCTTCAAGACAAACAAACATAAATTAATTCGTATTCTCTAGTGGACGCAAAGTTTGTAATTCGGAGTTTAATTCCTGCTCAAAGGACAGGGCAGATAGCACGTGGTGCAGTTTTGTGCTTCGAAACACACAAAGAAAGACTTTCACCCTAAAATGAGGCAAACTGGTGAAAACCAAACGCTAGATAACTTCTACTACCTTTCGTTTAAATTTGAGTAAAGGACACGTCAAGTATTGTTTTATTAATATTATTATGATATTTCTAGGTCATTAAAAACGTGGTATCAGATTTTGTTAAAAACATTCACTCGAGACTTGTATGCATTTCACATGCAGTAATCTAAGTTTTCTCTATATGTCTCAGACGTATCTTGTTAAATTACGAACTTAACGAAGTAAATTTGTTCTTTTATGATTTAAAGACCACGAAAAAACTGAGTAAATAAAAATATGTCATTTGTTTTATATATATATATATATATATGTATAAATTTCATGAATTTTTTAAACACGAATTTGATATTTTCTAGAAGGTAAATTAATTACTGTAATTTAAGATATATATCTTGTGTTTCCTTGTTAAATAATAATAATTATATTTACCTAAAATCGAATTAGTTCGTAATTTTAAAGTCTATTTACCTTAATTGATAAAAATGTACAGATTTTATGTAAACTGTAAACAAAAATGTTCAGATTTTATGTAAACTGTAAATGTTCAGATTTCTGAAACGTGAATTTCTATTTGTTTCTCCGAACAAAGAATTACTTTCGGGACAGTTGGAACACATTCGACTTTATAACAGTTGTAGGAAGTATTGTGGATGCCCTGGTGATGGAAATAGAAGTAAGTCGTTTATGAAAGACGGAAAATTATATTTATAATAAATAGTTCTATAAATGTGTCTTCCAGTGTCTGATAACAGTTTACATTACTTCTCATTACGATAAATATTATAAAATAAACTGATACAGAGTTGTTACGTTTCTTGGCTCTCTGGTGGCACAGCACTTGGCTTATCGAACTAAAAATCGGGTTGGGACAACAAGGATGGTCCCTTCTGTAACTTGTGCCTAATAACACTTAATTCATTTTACATAATTTTTACAGTACAATCAGAGTGGAGTACGTGTAACCTGGTTACTCAACTTTGATTTTAACTGACAGCAAGTTTCACTCAAAAACGGGACCGTCTACAGAATGTACTAAAAGAGTTTGTTTTAAAAAACAAATTAATATTTGAGAGAAGAATGATTTGGTTGTTGTTTTTGAATTTCGCTCAAAGCTACACTAAGGCTATCTGCGCTAACCGTCCCTACTTTAGCAGTGTAAGACTAGAGAGAAGACAGCTAGTCATCACCACCCACCGCCAACTCTTGGATACTCTTTACCAACGAATAGTGAGATTGACCATCGCATTATAACACCCCACGGCTGAAACGGCGAGCATGTTTGGTGCGGGATTCGAACCTGCGACCCTCGGATTACAGAGTCGAGTACCTTAATCACCTAACCACGCTTTGCCTAGTCATGAATGATCGCGGGACAACCGCGACCAAACACGCTGGGAGTAGACAAGAATGATCGGGGGACAACCACAACTAAACACGCTGGGCGTAAACAAGAATGATCGGGGGAAAACCGGAACTAAACCCGCTGGGCCTAGACAAGAATGGTCCGGGGACAACCGCGACTAACTCGCTGGGCGTAGACAAGAATGATCGGGGAAAAGCGGAACTAAACCCGCTGGGCCTAGACAAGAATGGTCGGGGACAACCACAACTAAACACGCTGGGCGTAAACAAGAATGATCGGGGAAAGCCGGAACTAAACCCGCTGGGCCTAGACAAGAATGGTCCGGGGACAACCGCGACTAA
>NC_134827.1:110446311-110504718 GCF_004210375.1 Tachypleus tridentatus
TTTCCCCATTAAATGTTAATTTTTTAATTTTCCCTTTTCTTATTTTCATCTTTCGACTCTACTCAAATTAGTGGTTGAGTCTAAGAACACAAACTGTTTTCTTTGTGTTCATTACCCTTAAGATTTGGCCAGCAGTGTTTATATATCTTACTCGCTTCGATGGCTGTTCCGACAATAACTGGTATTTAGTAAAATAGGGCTCGACATGGTCAGGTTTAAGGCGCTCGACTTGTAATCTGAGGGTCGCGGGTTCGAATCCCGTCACACCAAACATGTTTGCCCTTTCAGTCATCAGGGGCGTTATAATGTAACGGTCAATCCCTTATTCGTCGGTAAGAAGTAGTCCAAGAGTTGGCGGTAGGTGGTGATGGCTATCTGCGCTATCTTGAATTTATCAGTGTAAGACTTGAGGCAGCTTTGCGCGAAATTCAAACAAACAAATTCAGTAACATATTTTGATGGACATAGGTAGTCAGTTTTTTGAAACTAAAACTATTTGTACAAGGTTTGTACCTGCCACTAGGAGCACCAAACAATAAGGCTAGTACTGTTATTTGTTACACGTGCAAATAATCTGTAGAACATATGTTCTTGCTACACAATTGTCAATGTTTCTTTAACAGACGGGTTTAAAGACATAATTCACTGACCCCACTACAGATGAAAAATGTCTACATGGTTCATTCTGTGGTTGAATTCTTTTTGGTTTGTTTGTTTATTGAATTTCGCGCAAAGCTACACGAGGACTATCTCCGCTAGTCGTCCCTAATTTAGCAGTGTAAGACTAGAGGGAAGGCAGCTAGTCATCACCACCCACAGCCAACTCTTGGGCTACTCTTTTACCAGCAAATAGTGAGATTGACCATCACATTAAAACGCCGTGTCGGGGTTTCGAACCCGCGGACCTCAGATTACGAGTTGAACGCCCTAATCACCTGGCCATGACAGACTTAAGCCTACACCCTTGTGCAAATAATTAATACAAGACGGAAAATTACAATTTTTTCAATTATTTGCGTTTCTTTTTCTGAGAATTCTTATAAATTTTAAAGGACAAAAGTTTACAAAAACCTTTGAGAAAAAGAACAAATCTTTTACACAGTAAGGTCCAACATAAACTTTTAGACTGAACGATTTTATAACATAAAAAAAGATTGTTCAATTGTAAAATATGAGTTAGTTTTAAACGCCCTCTACTGGGCGTTTAAACACGTAATCCTAATGATATTTGAAAATCAAAAGTTATTGCTGAAAGAAACCATAGAGTGATTTATTATTTGAAATTCTGTATTAATTTCAAAGTTACTACAAAGATAAAGGAAAGTCTAAACTTACGCTCCCCCGAATAGTTGCATCCCTAGGAGGGCGAAGATAAGGATGAAAAGAAATAGCAAGAAGAGAAGACTGATGATGGACCGCATGCTACTGAGGAGGGATATGACCAGGTTACGGAGCGATGACCAGTACCTGTGATGGGAGAGACAAATAATGTACATACCCAATGTGTGTTGAACTAATGTGACAACTTAGTGCCCCAGAAGAAACCTAATAATACCTACGAAGGTTTTTGTCGCCCTCGTTTTGTCTAGGAAACGTAATAATACCTACGAAGATTTTTGTCGCCCTCGTTTTGTCTAGGAAACGTAATAATACCTACGAAGGTTTTTGTCGCCCTCGTTTTGTCTAGGAGACGTAATAATACCTATGAAGGTTTTGTCACCCTCTTTTGTCCGTAATAATACCTACGAAGGTTTTTGTCGCCCTCGTTTTGTCTAGGAGACGTAATAATACCTATGAAGATTTTTGTCGCCCTCGTTTTGTTTAGGAAACGTAATAATACCTACGAAGGTTGTTGTCGCCCTCGTTTTGTTTAGGAAACGTAATAATACCTACGAAGATTTTTGTCGCCCTCGTTTTGTCTAGGAAACGCTATAATACCTACGAAGGTTTTTGTCGCCCTCGTTTTGTCTAGGAGACGTAATAATACCTATGAAGGTTTTTGTCGCCCTCTTTTTGTCTAGGAAACGTAATAATACCTATGAAGGTTTTTGTCGCCCTCGTTTTGTCTAGGAGACGTAATAATACCTATGAAGATTTTTGTCGCCCTCGTTTTGTTTAGGAAACGTAATAATACCTACGAAGGTTGTTGTCGCCCTCGTTTTGTCTAGGAAACGTAATAATACCTACGAAGGTTGTTGTCGCCCTCGTTTTGTTTAGGAAACGTAATAATACCTACGAAGGTTGTTGTCGCCCTCGTTTTGTTTAGGAAACGTAATAATACCTATGAAGGTTGTTGTCGCCCTCGTTTTGTCTACATAGTTATTAGATAACAGATTTTGAACATTTCAAACTGAGACTAGTGTTTATACTTTTAAAGAAAACGTTTTTTATTACAAAAATTCAGGGCTTATTGAATACTCCACAACAACTCAAAACTGAGAAATATCTTAACATCGATTTACAGATGTTATTAACAGAACGGAAATGAGGCCTACCAGCTTTGGGTCGACCATTAAATAAAACTTTATTTGTCAAATGCAGTAAACCTGTCTAAGCCGAAAATTGCATACGACGGAAACCGGTGCAAGCCAGAAATATCAAAATTTTCCAGCATTATCTTAAGATTTCTCTTGTAAAACGCCCTCTATATGACGGAACCTGCGTAACGCGGAAGAAAAACTATCTTTCATCAACTTCATCTATCAAGAAGTATGATTACAACCTGAGTAAGGTGGAAAAAATGTTTTTAATTAAATATTAATTTCTTATTCAATTAATAATTTCTTTACATATTGATAAATTCTCGGACATTTTGTTACAGTAAGTAGTGGTTAAATATATTCTGTTCTTTTTTTTTCTACCCTAATTATAATGCTACTTGTGACCCAAAAGTTCAACATTCAAATGTTTATTTAGTCTTTCTACCTCCATGTACAACATCAGTTCTACAGCAACTAGATAATAGAATTATACAGTGTATATAATTAAAATACAGAAAACTGATGCTTCAGCATATTGCAAACATGGACAACTGTAAGAGAGCATCTGAAATAATCATGAAAACTGACGTGTTAGATGTAATTGCATTTTGAAGTCATTCAATCAAATGCGTAAAAGATGAATACGTAATAAAATGCTTTCAAAACTGTGGATTTATTCTTGATAATGGCGGAGATTGTGGAGAAGTTGTTTGTTATGACGCTTCTAGTGAAATATCCAAACTCTGATTCATACAGATGATTCTGTGAACGTGGAAAGTTTTGTGAACGTTGAAAGGAATGTTTTAACAGAAACTGATTTAAAATCTGTAGTAGAATCTCAAGATGGTAACAGTATGAGAGATTCAAAAAATGAACAAAATGGAAAAGATAGTGAGGAAATAGAAATTCATACTTCATCGCCAGTGTTAAGTTGTATTAATTCTATCAAATTGTACGCAAAAATGAAGTGAAAAATGAACTTCATGAAAAAACCGTAGAATTGGTGTTCTCTTTTAACCACATGAAAAAAGTCCATTAAAAAAACAAAACAGTTTAAATTGGACATTTTCTTCAAATAAATTTGATTAAGATCTTGTGTACTTATGCATACATTGAATGTCTACTTTGGTTTTTATTCTAATAAATATAGCATAAACATTATAATAACTTTATTCAAAAACGTCTTACTTCCCTTGAATCAAGCAAGTATAACGTTCCGCTCAAAATTTATATATAAATTAGAAAATGTATGTTCACTGTCTCAGCCGGAAATTTTACTCAGTCCCGTGCGATTCCACCTTAGACAGGTTTCACTGTATATTATCAGACTTGTATACATCCTACATTGTCAAGTATATTATCAGACTTACTTGGTTACTTTGAATATCCTCAGTAATCTCAGCGCTCTGAGAACTGAAAATCCAAAAGACCCTTCCCGAATACTGGACCACACAACCTCAAATATACTCCCTGCTATGACCTGTAACAAAGAACATTTTTTTATTCCACAGCATTCAGCGACATCTATAGATAAGTATAAAACAATTAGAACAGATGCTTCTATAAAATAATTTAAATTATTTACCATATACTAAAATATTGGAGAAGTCAACACAAATCTCTCACTCTCTAACTGCTATCTTGGGATACGTGACATGAGACGACGAAGGCAGTACTTACCACACAGTCAAATTTATTAAAGGATGACTCGAAATAGATGCGAGGACCTAAGGCGTACATCTTCATAAACATTTCGAATATAAAGAGTCCCAAAAAAACAAATTCAGCCCAATCTGGAGAAAAGAAACAATTAGAAAGTAAAAGGCAGGTGTTAGATGTTTAACACAAACTGGAGAATCAACACACACACACACACATGTATACATATTAATAGATTTAAATAAAATGAAAATTTAAAGTATAATTTATTCAATCAGAATTAACTGAAGCAGTTCAACGAAATGAAACATTTAGGGGTATAATAGAGGTATCTGAATAACAAATATTACTTTCATCTTGACGCAACAGTAGAAAAGTGTTGTGCAATCATTTTTATTGTGCCTCCCCTCTGCACCCTGTAAAGTATGTTTGTCTATATACTGTAAACGTCATTTTCAGGTGCCTTTTTGTTATTATGTCACTTAATAATAGTAAATATTTCTGTAATTTTTTCAATAATTCCTCAATGGTATATAATAAGAACCCTATTGAACTTTTATATTTAAAAATTAAAATAATTTAAATGAACAACCACCTCCCTCTAAAATAGTTAAAATATAAAAATTTTATAATCTTAAAACAGACGAACCTGTTATTTAAATAACCACACTTTTAAAAGCGGTTAAATCTTACGGTCACATTAATAAATAATTCCTTCTGATATAAACCCAGTCCCCAAAAATGCTGTATAAACTACAGACACACTTGTTATAAGAACTTTTATTTATTGTACAACAAGCTTTGTTAAGTCTTTTATTTCTTGTATAACATTTGTTGTAAGGATCTATATTTTTGTATAACACTTGTAAGAATCTTTATTTCTTGTATAACACCTGTAAGAATCTTTAGTTCTTGTATAACACTTGTTGTAAGGATATTTATTTCTTGTATAACACTTGTTGTAAGGATCTTTATTTCTTGTATAACACTTGTTGTAAGGAAAAGTTGAAAAGAGAACCTAGAATATTACGTGAATAGCAAAAAACAAACAAGTACTCACATAAAAAATTCGTCAGCCATTTTGGCTGGTTGTAATGTTCTATAGCAACGCAGACGGTGTTCAGAAACACCAACACAATAACAAACCAGTAAAATATCTGAGTTTTCACAAGATGTCGGATAAAAAATCTAAACAAAACAAAGAAACAAAGAAATATATTATTATAATAACGTTAAATGTAAGTTATCTTGGAAACAATAATAAAAATTATTCTTCAACAATAAGGTTAAACAATAGTTACCTTGGTAACAACCATAAAACGAATAATATTATAAAAACTTCAATAATTGTAAACAGCAGTAAAAATATACTATTTCATAACATTAAATAGTAGTTAGGTTTAATATATTACACTAAAGCCAAATTTGTTGCTATGAATAAATAACTACTATAGTAACACTAAATGGTAGTTACCATGGAAACAACACAGTTGTATTAGTAGTGAAATATAAAAAAATACGGACAATAGCACGTGATATGTAATCCAATGCCACCATGACCGTGAATTGTTTAAACATATGTTGAACATATATTAACAATAATTTCGCTTGTGTTATTGTTGTATCCGATGGAGCAAACCTTCGTCGTATTGTTGTATTAGTTAAACTATACTAGATAAAAATTGACCGTGTCCTATATGTTGATTCATACTACTACATGTACTTGAAAATATCATTTGAGATTCATTTTGTGTCAAATTCTTATCAACACAGTGAAATAATATTTCACTAAATACAGTAATATTTTACGATATAAAAGTTTCAAAACTGCCACGTGGTAGTTGAGAGTATGCAAGAAGATAAATATTTTAAGCATGTCGTTAGGGTTAAAAAATTATTTCTTAGGTGAAAAAAGTGGGCTGTTTTCCGTTGCGAGGAACACTTGTAACATCTATTTCGTTATGACAAGCAAGACACCAACAGAACATTTGAAAAATGTTTACTGCACTTTGCACGTGTTATAGCCGTCATATCAAACAACATATCTGTAGTTGTCTGTTATGGGATTTGACCGAACTTTTATAACGCACCTACAGAGAGTGAAATTTTATTCGTATCATTATTGTTTTGGCGGTAACTAAACCTTTGACCCATCGTCCAGCACTCTAACTACTGATACGTGCATGACCCAAACAACAATATTAGCACTAATCTTAAATCAAAATTAAAATAAAGCACGTGGAGTCCAAACTCTCTCTATTGAGCCACATGTTTTGTCACTGAGGAATATTCTAACGACAACAACAGACTGTGTATTAAACCGTACAATGAAATGGACAAATTTAATGAAATTACTTTATTCAACCTGGCGGAGAAGCATGAACCTTTACGCGTGACTTTAAATATATCAATCGCTGACGTAACATGCTTTGCAAATGTGCATATAACAGATGGTTAAAATGTACGTTGTAACGTAGTGATTAAAGGAATTTTAATCTAGTGACGTAGAAGGTTTAATTTTGCGAAAAAAAAAATTAACCTAGCGACAAAGGAGTCTTAGTCTTATGATAAAGACATTTTAATCGAGTCACATATTATTGAGACTGCTATGGCTAAGTTTGCCTATACACCAATTATCGTTGTTAAATTGCTAAATATATAAAAATAAATGTAAACAGAGTCTGAACGATCACTAAAAAATAAAACTTTATTAAAGAGTTTGTTTTTATCTCTTCTCACCACGGTTTCTAGCGCTGCAAGTCCTCACACATCGCTGTGTCGTCTGGTGAAGTGAAGAGTTAAATGCTGTCGGAGAGTGTTTAACCAACAGCACTTTATAAGACATTTACTGTTTCAAAATTATGTTGTCATTTAGAACATTCAGCACGCACTGGAGAGACTTGCACGTTTCTAGCAATAACGTTAACAAAATACAACCTTAACTCTGGTAATTTCAAAATCCTCTTTTCTAGAATTAGAAGATAAACACAGTAGTCCAACGTTACGTTCACTTTGTTCATTTGTAAATTCGATGGAACAACTCCACAAAGTTTATATGTCGAGTATTTGAAATGTCGCTTGCGGGGTTCAACTACAAATGTGTTGTGAACCATACTGACCATGTGGAAGACGAAAGACGTTTTAGCAACACCAAGACAACAAGGTGTTTACTGACAGTTATAAAATTAACTTTTCCACCTGCATGTGCGAAACACGGATGACGATATATACGTATTAAAGATCTGTGACGTAAAGGTCTAACGCATTCTTTCATTGGCCTATTTAAAGCTCGTCAGCACATACCGAGTCAGCAAACCAAAGAAATACAATTAGGCCTCATATAATGATTAAATGTGTACAAATTCCATGGGAATTTTGTCCTAAATTACTTTAGGTTATTATACGATGAAATAAGGAAGGAGCTAAGACTGACACACTTACGATACATGATATACATTTTTTTATCATCACAAACGAAAATTTGAGCTACAGGGAGAAGACAAGTGACGCCCAGTAGCAGTCTTCTTCCGGATAATATCGTTCTGATACGTGACTTAGTTCGAGTTCATGTACGTCACGTAACTCAAAGATAATAGCGCGGATACTGTACTTTGTAAAACTGTAACGGGAAATTAGGTTTACAAAGTGCGATTTAGATACAAGTATGATTTTGGATGGTGGATTTTATACCCATAGGTGTGATTATTACGTCATTATAGCATCACACGGTGTAACCATGAAACTATCAAATTCCTTCCACGGAAGCCCGTAAGAAAATTAAGGTGTACTATAGAAACAACAATTCATTGATATATGGTACGAATATGATAAATTAATATTTAAAGGAACCACAAGATATTGTCTTACATTAACACTTAAACATACACTTACCTAAGCCTTTTTTCTGCCCGCCAAAATGCTTTGCACGCGCCTTTGTTGGCGATTTTTGCCTTTATCTGGGAAGGCCCTACAAAACCTGAAATGTACAATAAACGCTAGTAGCAGTCCAGAAAACTGTTTATTCGTTTCTGTTTCGAAAATATAGTGATTTCGATTAAAAGGTACAGGTGAACAAAACTTCGTTTTACAAATCATGTAAATTTAAATATTATTCATTAACTTGAAATGAACAAAACGCATATTAGTGTTAATGCCAACTACTAGAGATATATTACTTTTCCAAGCGAGATTTAAAACAATTTTGCCTTTTTTGAGAAATTAAAGTTTAATGTTTTTATTTTAAAACACCAGATAATTTTAATTACTTATTTTTCAACATTACAGTCGTCAGTAAAGTCTTAAAAATTTCCAAACCAGACACATAAACTTTGGGGGGGGGGAACTTTCAAAATACATAGGCTTCGTAATCTTACCATTAGTTTCAAACGATATGTTTCATATCATGTCCATTGTACAATTCAAGAAGAGAAGATATTTGCTTATTTTTATCTCTCCCCTCTGGTATGTTTTTCATTTAAATTTCGAGTTAGAAGGGTAAACAGGTGAAAGTATCTTATTACAATAAAACCAACGTATTTCTTGGAGTAAATATAAATAGAGACTCGAATAAAGATGACAAAAATAAGAACAACTAAACAGTTGGTTTACTACCCACGTTCTGTTTGTTTGGCATCACCAGAACAACTTCTGTTACAAATAAAATAGTCATAGTAATGTGGCCTTCTTCCATTTAAATCAATTAGATCTGTGTTTTTAAAACTTCTCCGTTCCAGAAGTTGCTGCTTCCATAAACTGTTGTGTACTATGAAAATACAAGTACAACGAAACACTATTAGGATTCATATATGAATATTCTTTCGGGTTTTGTTTGCCTGTTTTTCCTTTCCGTGAAATTTCGCAGACTTTCAAATTGTCGAGTTTTTTTTTTTTAATTTCGCGCAAAGCTACACAAAGGTTATCTGCCCATTAATTGTCTCTAACTTATAAGTGATATACTAGAGAGAAGGCAGCTATTGAAGACCACCCACCGCCAAATCTAGAAATACATTATATCGCTTCAAAATCTGAAAGGGCGGCCATATTTGGTGAGAGAATCTGAACTCTCGAGCAGCAGATTGCGACTCGAGCGTCCCTAACCGCCACGTTACTTTATTTCACTCGAACTTCATGTTACGAATTTAGAGACCACTTTAACTATCTCTTTTACTGATGTTTTTTTTTTAAATCCCAACTGACGATGACCTGCTAAATAATATAATAAAAACAATGTATAAAGCGGAACCGTCTTTGATGTATTGGACGTCACCGTTCATGCTGAGATGTGCATATATAGAAACGTCTGAATATAAAACAGTAATAGCGGGCTTTATCATCATAAACAGATTTGTGTTTGGAGAAATCAGTAGATTACAATTAAAACCACAATTATAACCGTAAGTAGCAGATATACGTATAAAGAAAGAGACGTATAAAAATCTGAGCGCCCGTCGTTTGGTTTGGTTTAAATTTCGCGCAAAACTACTCGAGAGCTATCTGCGCTAGCAGTCCCTAATTTAACAGACTAGAGGGAAGGCAGCTAGTCATCACCACCCACCGCCAACGCTTGGACTACTCTTCTACCAAGTTATAGTGGGATTGACCGTCAAATTATGACGCCCCTACGGCTGAAATGGCAAGCATGTTTGGTGAGATGGAGATTCGAACCCTCCACCCTCAGATTACGAGGCGATTGACTTAACCACCTGGCCATGCCGGGCCGAGGCGCACGTTGTCTTTATATAACCCGGTTATAAATACCTGGTACAGTAATTAATTATTGCAATATTGAAATACATAATTAATTTTGATGAGGAGTTACCAAGCAACAATAATTAATAAAGCAGTTTCAACTATGGCGGGTGGGCACAAGACCCCTTCACCAAAATTTTTTTCACATTTTTTTATAACCCTAAATCCACCCATAAACATTTGATTAAATACGTTTAAAATATGTGCATTTAGTAGATACTTTAATTAAGCTAATAACCGAAATTTAATAATATGATAATTAAACAATAAAATCCACCCTTATTATTGTCAATCCACCCATGGTGTATTTTGTTTCTTCCTTATAACTCTTCCTTGTAACTTCTGTTTGTAACTCATCAAAATCTGTTGAAGGTGTGGTTATATACCTAGACTTAACATTAATGTTTTATGATCATATTAAAATTATTGTGAAATGTTAGCAGGGTCCCTCACGAGCTAGTGGGGGACATTTTTCTCTAAAAAACAAATAAACTACACCCAATCAGGTTTTTCATACTTTTAATTGAAATTTTTTAGACAATTTTATTGACTAACAAGAAGGCATTTCCTTTTAGCGTTTGGGCTACGAAACGTGATTTAAATAGGTGAGGTGACTGAAACCCGTCAGCACATCACGAGCTTAAAGACCGACCACAAGAACCATGGAAGTCATCATAGAACACGCAGAGATAATTAGGAACCGTTTAGAACCATCTTAGTAGGAACTGTACAACAATATTATGTCTATAGCTGTTTTCAAAGCGTTGCTGTCTACTCATCCCACTGCTTACTATAGTGATGCTTCGATCTTTCTCACAGGTGAAATCGTTCGTATCTCAACTGAAAGCTAAACATGAGAAAGGTTATAGTAGCAGAAACATAAAAGTTTGGCAGTTGTTTAGCTAATAATGTTAACATTGTGGCTTTATTGATATAAACTGAATTTACTCCTAGCGGGTAAACCTTAGGACTAGCTAGTATAAAGACTTAAGGATACTGTATTTCAAATAATAATTTATCAATTAAGAAACAAAAGCTAGTCGTGGAAAAATATGTTCAAAATCACCTTGGAAGTTTATGATTGAGCTTACTTTTAATATTCAACAAACTGTGGTGTAAAACACCACTTAGCTCCTCCGGGACGTGTTGGTAACGTGAAATAATATTTATAATTTTGACAACAAAAGAATTAGAGGGTTACTTAAAGCAAGACACTAACACCCCTCAGCTTACTAATATAATAAACCGAACACAAACAATAACCAAGAAACGTAAGGAGATTAACTGGACTAGATTTATAAAAGTTTTCTGTAACTGTGGTCTAACGCGGAAAAAAAAAAATCGAATTAATGACGTCAGAAATAAACCAAACTTTTGTTTTGTTAACGAGACTTAAGCTGACAGTAATGTTTTACAAAATGGTTTTGTATGTGCATTTATGTGTTTCTTGTGAGGACTTACTTTGACTACGCAATAAATCCTGCGATTAAATACGTATATTTATTACATTCGTTGCTCCAAGATAATCAAATTACTTGAAATTTATAAACTTGGACTCACAAATATAAGAAAACTTTTTTCATATTAGGCTTAAGAAAGCACCAAGTCTAAGAATTCTAAGAGATAAACAGAAGCCTAAAAATGGCGTAAATTATATTTTTAGTAGATTTAACAAGAATATCTTTTTCAAATTTTTACGAATAAGTTATTTAGTAAATAAGACTTACAATGATATTTAGTAAATAAAACTTTTTACAACAAACGAGTTTCGTTGTAAAAGTTACTTCTGTGTCTATATATGAAGATGAAAGAAAAAAAAATTCATAGCAAAACTATTAACTTACATTTGGAAGACATATTATGTGAATCGTTTTTGTTACAGTTTATAAGTTATTACTTACATTAATTATTTTCATAGTAAAGACCTTTTTTTATATTATACAGGGTGTCCCGTAAGTCCCTACCCATCCATATATCTTAAGCATCCAGTGTATCTGTGTGCTGTCCCTCATTCTCGTTGCAAAATATTATGCGACGCCATGTTCTGTGAGACATTTTCCTCAACATAGCAGGGGTCATTGTTCCAAATGCCGCGGTAACAGTTTTTTTCAACTCATAATTAGTAGATTTATGGGTAGGGTAGGGAATAGGTAGGGACTTACGGGCCACACTGTATAATCCATATTTACAGTTTAGACACTATCTTTAGAACTGATCTTTGGGACATGCTCAGTTCGATTATTCATACATCGTTAATCTGGAACATGATCAAAGGTAATCAATTTCAGATACAGTGAATTCCTTTTCTACCAATAGAAAATGTCCACGTTGACTGAGAAATTGTTTGTCATTCCAAACGCCACCCAAAAGTTATGTCTATCATTACCCCAAATTTTCAGTGAACTAAAACCTACTGATTGATTGAGTATCATACTTTTACCTTTTTCACAATGGTACAGAAACAAAATACCAAGCAGTGTCTCAATAGCGCCTCCGTACTTACATTAACGTTACGTAATAAAGTCCATACGTTTTCATATAAGGTTCTATAAAATACTTCTTAAAACGGGCCAATGTTTGTATTTTCATACAAATCTAAACAAGAAACAACTTATGAATAAACAACTGAACAGTAAAATATCACTTTACGAAAACAGTGAATAATTTATGTTTACAAAAAAAAAAAGACAAGCAGTACGGTACTGATAATACAAAGGGATAATTTAATAAAACAGAAAGAAAGCGCTTGTGTGACGTAATGCTGTAAGGCTCGTGTTCATGACTTTAACAGTTTACTAAGAATAAGCTATAAATATTAATAAACAGTAATAAATTCAAGTAAATAAAGAAACAAAAACATGTTAAGACGTTCTACCAACTAATGGAATGCTCTTTTAATTTTAAATACATAAATACGATACACAATTTGCTAAATACATATTAAAGTTAAAAACGCGTCATTTCTCCAATTATGTACCTTTTAATTTACTCATCTTTGTAGGGACTTGTGGGGACAAAAGAGGGCGTTGTGCAAAAACAAGGGAAGAACATGCGAGAAAAAAAGAGATGTTTTATGTTAGTCAACAGAGAACATACGAAGACATGACGTGAAAAATTGTCTTTGTCACACGAAAACGAAACTCAACAAGCTAGTTCTTGTGCGCATGACATGACACAAACATCCATTATTTTATCATGTAATCAGTTTCAATTATATCGTGTAATAAAAAAAAATAGAAACCGCACCATTAAAAAATAGAAACATATTGAATACATTTCAGCTTATATCAGCAATTCAACCGTTAAAGTGAACATATAAAACTTATGAAATATATTTTCTCGATAAGCTATGTAACAATAAAAAAACTGCTTGCTTGTTACCAGTAAGTAAAAGTTCTGGAAACTTCTGTAATAAATAATTATCTTAACAATTAAATAAAGTATTATTACCTTCTTCATCGGCTTCTTTCTCGTCTTGTTCTGTACTTTTATTTTGAATAGATTTTAGTTTCTTCCGTTTAGATGCTGCCCTCCCTCGACCTGTAGAATGTCGACATAAGAGAATAAAATAACTGTGGTTTGAGATAGAAATTTGAAGAGAAAAAAACATGAAAGTTTTATAAAAAATAAGATAACTCTGAGATCACTTGCGGTTTTTAAATCCCTGTTACTGAGTTCATTTGTTGTTGTTTTTTTTTTAATTTCGCGCAAAGCTGCACGAGAGCTATCTGCGTTAGCCATCCCTAATTTAGCAGTGTAAGACTAGAGGGAAGGCAACTAGTCATCACCACCCACCGCCAACACTTGGGCGACTTTTTTACTAACGAATAGTTGGATTGACCGTCAAACGCCTCCACGGCTGAAAGGACAAGCATGTTTGGTGTGATGGGGATTCGAACCCTCGACCCTCGGATTACGAGTCCAGTGCCTTAAACACCTGCCCATGTCGGGCCCTTTTAAGTAAGTCAGTAAGTCCTTTTTTTTGTAAAAATTACAGCTGTAATATAGTTAATAAATTTCCAAACAGTTCAAAGGTCAAATCTCACCTTCAATTATATGTAATTTCTGTTCTTCTGTAGTCCTTTCTTCTGCTAGTAACACCTCTTCTGTAACAACAGTCGTCAAACCAAAATGAGAAATTTTTTGTAATATTCAGCGAATAAAATGAAGTGTGTTTTCTACAAAACAAACGTAAAAGTTTCACCTCTCTTAGAAAATACCTGACACTTTCTTACTAGGGTATCGATTTAAAAAAAAATAAAACAGATTTCATATCTAAAGAAACTCCAATTTCAATACGTACCCGCTCGACATATCCATTCAACATAACCGTTCAATTCTCTCTCCAACTGTTGTCGACGTCTAAGTTTTAAAAACGCTTGTCGATTTTCAACCCTTTCTCTCTCTTTTGCAAATTCACTGTGAAAATAAACAAAAAACAACACGAGATCAAGCGTGTTATACTAAACCTTTCTGTCACACAAAGTTAAGTACAGTAATAAAGTTTTGTTTTTCAAATCTCTCTCAAAGTTGGGTTGTCGACTTTAAAATCGTTATTAATTGACGTATTCTTAAGCCTGAAAAATAAATGTCGTCTGCTTTGTATTCAACGTTTTGACATTAAATTAAAAGAAATCTTCCAAATTCATTAATGTACAATTTAAATGTGTTTTTTTTTAAAGACACCAGCCAAGCTACAATTGTTTGTTAGAAGAAGTGAACTTACAATTATTTACAACTTGAGTTGATTGTTGTACATCACTATGGTAACAAGCACTTTTCTTCATGCACATAATAGCACAACGTTTACGTACCGTAAAAATATGCACAGTTTTTTTTTATACCTACGCTAAACATATTTACTTTAATTTTAACTCTCTTATCTAAGCTTTTGTTGAGCGGCTATAAAAACGGATGTTACATATATACAGTGATCAAAATACCATTTTTATAGGTTTTCTCATTTTTGCAAATTCGAAAGGTTTAGTGTTTAAAATTTATTAGGCCTAACATTGCTGCTTTAGAATAAGTATAATGAAATTTGTTTTCTTTCTCGGACACTTTATTATTTAAATACATGCATCTAACTTACCTACGTTTTGAGTTAAAAACATATAATGATGTTTCAGTTACTACTATTCTTTTAGCCATTGTTCAAAAGTTATATTAACATTTCATTACTGACAATTCCAACTACCGTGTTTCTCCGATAATAAGACCTACCCATAAAATAAGACCTAGTGTGATTTTTGGGGATAGTTTTAATATAAGCCCTAGTTAAGAGTGGTAGGAAGAGGAAAGAAATAAAAAAAATTAATTTATTAATTAGTTTAATAGTTAGTTAATTAGTTTGTTTAAGTATTAATCAGTTAGTTTAATAGTTTAATAATAGTTTATTTTAAATGGTTAGTTTAATAGTTTTACTTTGTGACTTCATTTTTTTAATATATCAAAATAAGACATCCCCCGAAAATAAGCCCTAGTGTCATATTTTGGAGTGAAAATTAATATAAGCCCTGTCTTATTTTCGGAGAAACACGGTACCGTGTCGAGTGTTGTTGCTATAGTAACAAACAATATCATCGAATACAAGGTATCACTTATATTAACGTTACTTTTAAATTTCAACTACCATGTTGAGGACGAGTTTCGTTACTATGGTAATGAACAATATTATTATGCACGAGATATCTTTATATATAATAACACTATACTCAGTTACTACGTATTTTAATTGCTATGTGTTGCTATGGTTACAAACAGTATTGCCGAATAAATTAAAGTATATTCATAGAAAGTAATAACAACTTCCAATCAGAGTAGTAAAACTGTGTAGAAAACAACGCGCAGTAGTTGTTGAAAGAGATAAATACGTAGCACGCCAAATTACCAAGAATTTAACTTCAGATACGTACATATATATTTAATATATATACTATAATGGACACAAAGTGTCGGGCAATGCCCTATTTCAAGTTTCAGTTACGAATACATTCTAATTCGAAGGTTGCGTGAAGACGTAACAAACGTGTAACAATGCTTACTAACAACTGAAACAATAGAAAGTTGTATACACACACACACACACATAAAATTATATATATATACTCAAAAAATAATTCTATAAATAGATACATAATACTTGTCATGCCTATGGTTGTGCAAATTGAGGTGTCGATCCACTGGTGTATCTGTTTACAATTTATTATGTCTCTAAGATGTTCTCGCGTATATTCTGCTAATAATGTTTTGGCTTCTTCTGTGTATAATTTTGCACAAATAAGAAAGCAAGAGAATATATAACGTTTTTGATGTGTAGTTATAATGATCCTTGACGTAAAAATTGGATTTAGAGCTACACACGAATGTTATTGAGTCAATGTAAGCACACATGTTACAGCGCCACCTATTACAAGGATAGCTGTCTCCATTAAATTATGTATGTGTTGAAAAGAGTGTTCTAAGTTACCAATATTGGTATCGTACCGGTAGGAAACTGTGGGAGGATATAGAAAAATATGTTAAGTAGTGTTAGATTTTCTTTTATAATGTGAAAATTATTTAGAATAATGTTTTTAAGTTCTTTGTTATCATAGAGGTATAAGAGGAAAAGGGGTGACGCACTACATGAATGCATTTCTGTTGAACATTCACTGATATCATAAGGTTCACTACATGAATACATTTCTGTTGAACATTCACTGGTATCATAAGGTTCACTACATGAATACATTTCTGTTGAACATTCACTGATATCATAAGGTTCACTACATGAATACATTTTTGTTGAACATTCACTGATATTATAAGGTTCACTACATGAATACATTTCTGTTGAACATTCACTGATATCATAAGGTTCACTACATGAATACATTTCTGTTGAACATTAACTGATATCATAAGGTTCACTACATGAATACATTTCTGTTGAACATTCACTGATATCATAAGGTTCACTACATGAATACATTTCTGTTGAACATTCACTGATATCATAAGGTTCACTACATGAATACATTTCTGTTGAACATTCACTGATATCATAAGGTTCACTACATGAATACATTTCTGTTGAACATTCACTGGTATCATAAGGTTCACTACATGAATACATTTCTGTTGAACATTCACTTCTGTTGAACATTCACTGATATCATAAGGTTCACTACACAGTTTTATACCATTGATATCATAAGGTTCACTACACAGTTTTATACCACTGATATCATCAGATTCACTACCCAGGTTTCGTCGCGTAATGAACTGGAATTTTGGAAAGTTTACTTTTATAGGTTAGTCGTGATTATAATTAAAGTTCGAATAGTTATTGGTGTCTGGAGATTAATAATAAATATTGGTTGTTGTTTTATCGGAAGATACAGAAAAAATTACATTCCAGAACGGTTGTGGTGAATCGTAGCCGTCAAGAGGACAACAATGGATTAAGTTTGTGAATATACGTTTCTAGCTTTATTGAAGTGGTGGTCAGCCTGTGGAATCACCTTTTATATCCAATAAAATATTTAAAAATTTGGGGCCCATTTTAGTTCCCATAGTTACGCCACTAACCTTTTCATTGGTTTAATTGTTAAAACAGAACTCACTAAATTTCAAAACTAGTTCTTCCAATCAGATCAAAGTATCAGTGGAAAGGTGAAGTTTCGGACCTTTGTCAGAAAGATGTCTTGAGGCTATTAAATGTCCCTGTGTTATATTACAATACATGGTGATTTTATGTCCATTGACTGAGTCTAGTTTGGGGTTAAAAGTGACAGTGTGAAGAGTCTAAATACATGATACGTGTCCTCAGAGTCTAAATACATGACAAGTGTCTTCAGAGTCTAAATACATGACAAGTATCCTCAGAGTCTAAATACAATACAAGTGTCCTCAGAGTCTAAATGCACGATAAGTATTTTCAGAGTCTAAATACATGATGAGTGTCCTCAGAGTCTAAATACATGACAAGTGTCCTCAGAATCTAAATACATGACAAGTGTCCTCAGAATCTAAATACATGACAAGTGTCCTCATGATCTAAATACATGATAAGTGTCCTCAGAGTCTAAATACATGATAAGTGTCCTCAGAATATAAATACATGATAAGTGTCCTCAGAATATAAATACATGACAAGTGTCCTCAGAGTCTAAATACATGACAAGTGTCCTCAGGGTCTAAATACATGACAAGTGTCCTCAAAGTCTAAATACATAATAAATGTCCTCAGAGTCTAAATACATGACAAGTGTCCTCAGAATCTAAATACATGACAAGTGTCCTCAGAGTCTAAATACATGATAAGTGTCCTCAGAATCTAAATACATGATAAGTGTCCTCAAAGTTTAAATACATGACAAGTGTCCTCAGGGTCTAAATACATGACAAGTGTCCTCAGAGTCTAAATACATAATAAATGTCCTCAGAGTCTAAATACACGATAAGTGTCCTCAGAGTCTAAATACCCGATAAGTGTTTTCAGAGTCTAAATACTCGATAAGTGTTCTCAGAATCTAAATACATGATAAGTGTCCTCAGAGTCTAATTACATGATAAGTGTCCTCAGAATCTAAATACATGACAAGTGTTCTTAATATAAGTAGGGAGCATTTTATTTATTTTATCTTTTCCAATCAAAGCAAACTAACTGTTAACCAAATAAAAACCTGTCCGGTACAGAGTACAGATAATTATATGTAATGTTCATTTCATGATTAGGATGTTATATATATGTAAAAACGACTGGTATGGAAAGAGAAAACACTATGTAGAGGAGCGAACAACGTTTCGACCTTCTTCGGTCATCCTCAGGTTCACAAAGAAAGAAAGAGGTAACTGACCAATAACTGACCACATATTTGAAGGGGGTTGTGTAACTGAGTGTAGGAATGTAGAGGGCGTGCTTAGATGTTTGATTATATTTAATAATATAGGTATAAAGGTGTTCCTTTGTATTGGTTTATTTTGGGCTTGAGTTGTTGTATAAGTAAGGCTTCTTTAATTTTGTGTTTGTTTCTTTATTTAGTATTTGAGTGTTTTCTATGGTTATGTTGTGTTTATTTGATTTGCAGCGTTCGAAAACGTGTGAAAGTGTCTTTTTGTGTTCTGTGAATCTGGTTTCCATTTTTCTACTTGTTTCTCCAATATAGAAGTCGTGGCAGTTATCACATTGTATTTTATAAATAATGTTGGTGTGGTATTTGTCAGTGTAGTTTTTACATAGTATAGACTTCAGTTTTGTGCCTGGTTTTTTGAATAAATTTGGTATTAACTGGAATGTCATATTTTGTTACTAGTTTTTGCCAAATGGTTATTTGTCTGCTGATGTCGAGAATATATGGTATGCAGCAGTATGTGGTTCAGTGATTTTTTAAATTGTGGGATATATTTACTTTTATTGTTTTATTTTACTTTCTGTCTAGGTGTGTGCGTATAATGTTTTCTAAGGTTTGTTGAGGAAACTTGTTGATGTTGATGAAGTATTGTTTTATTTTGTGTGTATTGGTTTAAATTTGTTTGTGTCTGATAGAATGTTATTCATTTTTTGGATGCATTCATTCGTGTTCATTATGATTATAGAGTTTCCTTTATCTGCTTTTAGAATTTTAATGTTTTTGTCTTGTTTTAGATTTTTAATGGAATTAATGTCTCTTCTTGTGAGGTTGTTTTTAATTTTCTGTTTTGTGAAAAATTATTTGAAAAAATCGTTTAATTGTTTTTAGGTGTTTCTGAATAATATAAATTTTCAATTTTTCATGGGAAGTTGTCTTCTTTCTGTTGGTAATTAACACAGCGTTACGTCCACCACTATACTGGTACAGATATGTAGATGACACGATTGCGGGATTCAAATCTACAGAACACATACTTAATTTTTTCAATCACATTAACTCTTTACATCCCAACATTAACTTCACATGTGAACAGGAAGAAAGCAATCAAATATCATTTATTAACCTCAAAATTACAAGAACCGACACACAATTTAAAACAGAAATCCACAGAAAAATCATCCATATTGGACTATACATTCCTTGGGACTCAGCACATGAAACAAAACAAAAACTCAACATACTAAGAAACCAAATAAACACAGCCATAAAACTATGCTCACCAGATAAAATTAACGATGAATTAGACAAAATAAAACAATACTTCATCAACATCAATAAGTTTCCTTAAAGAAAATATACATTATACATATCTCCATGAAATGTTTAATCGTTGTATACTCACCCACTGAGGACCCCCAGAACCAAGTTGAGCATAAAAAAATGATCCGATTATGATCAGAGGAACGAAGTAAATCCAGTTGAACGTGCTTCCTAACGCGTCATTAGTCTGTATAACAAAACCAAAACCTAAATCAAATATTGAACTGGTTTAAAGTATCACTCTTAATGCAAGAAGAACTAATATTTATTAAGTTATTAAGCTATAAAAGCTCGAGACTAGTGGTGATAAAATTACGTTTATGTCGAAGCCCCTGTTCGTTTGTTGCTTAAGTTTCAAAACTTAATTTAACCAAGATCCGATGGAATAGTTCGAGACTCTTTCATTACCGATTTGCAGAACTCTTCAACGAAAGTTTCATTTAAACTTACAGTTAAACTTTCTATCACACACTAAACTTTTATATGGGTTCGTTTTTATCTGATAATCTTATGTATATTACGAACCACAGTGTCTATCCAAGCGTACGTCTGTATTCGGTTTAAAAAGCTGTGCACGCAGACGAACCTCAACATTCACTTTTAAAATGACGATAGGACAGATTTGAATAATGTTGATATAAAATTACATTTCACAAGCAGTATATTGTAGACTACATTGTTAGGAAGTAATCACACTACCATTCATATTTCAAAATGTGACTTAAACAATAAAAATGTAGATTTACTGTATCTTATTGTTTAGTATCTCTTAGTATGGCTGGAATAGTCAATAATTATTTTTTGTAGTGTGTGTGGTATAAGTACCTCAGAACTTTGTCTCTGAGTAAAACCAAGAGTGTAACATATTTAGCTTTTTAAAGTTCGTGAAGTAAGTTAAATTGATAGATTAACTTTCCTGACATTGGGGACGGGTACTTTTGTTTGTGTCACTGGGAACGGGTACTTTTGTTTGTGTCACTGGAGACGAGTACTTTTGTTTGTGTCACTGGGGACGGGTACTTTTGTTTGTGTATTACACAACTTCATTACTCTTTTGACTGTCTGTTTTGGCCAATGAAAAGGAATCGAACTCCGTATTTTAATGTTGTAAGTCTGTAAACCATTCGCTATCTCTCCGAGGAATTGCAGGTGTTGCAAACATAATATCATTAGTCAGTTTACTAAATGTAGGAAGACGTCACAAAATGTTTTCTTACCCAGTATAACATTGAGGTCCAGCCTTCTTGTGTGATACACTGGAACACTGTTAGCATCGCAAAAAATATGTTATCGAAGTTACTGATACCGAAGTTAGGGCCCTTCCATTCCTCCTTGCAGGCAGCTAACTGGAGATCGCACGTGTGGGCTCCTACAGGCGCGCTCTCAGGGTCCAGCGTTTTGTAGCAAGGGATCTCCTGCTCGCCTTCAGGGACTATTTCTCCTTAAAACAGTTGAAAAGTAGAAACTTCTGTTAATAACCAGTTTCAAGTTAAGTCCTCATAATGTAACAAGGACTGTTTTCAGTTCAAGTCCTACATAATATAACAAGGACTGTTTTCAGTTCAAGTCGTACATAATATAACAAGGACTGTTTTCAGTTCAAGTCCTACATAATGTAACAAGGACTGTTTGCAGTTCAAGTCCTCATAATGTAACAAGGACTGTTTTCAGTTCAAGTCCTACATAATGTAACAAGGACTGTTTTCAGTTCAAGTCCTACATAATGTAACAAGGACTGTTTTCAGTTCAAGTCCTACATAATGTAACAAGGACTGTTTTCAGTTCAAGTCCTACATAATATAACAAGGACTGTTTTCAGTTCATGTCCTACATAATGTAACAAGGACTGTTTTCAGTTCAAGTCCTACATAATGTAACAAGGACTGTTTTCAGTTCAAGTCCTACATAATATAACAAGGACTGTTTTCAGTTCAAGTCTTACATAATGTAACAAGGACTGTTTTCAGTTCAAGTCTTACATAATGTAACAAGGACTGTTTTCAGTTCAAGTCCTACATAATATAACAAGGACTGTTTTCAGTTCAAGTCTTACATAATGTAACAAGGACTGTTTTCTGTTCAAGTCTTACATAATGTAACAAGGACTGTTTTCAATTCAAGTCCTACACTATATAACACTAAATGTTTACAGGATAAGCCCTATATTACATAGCACAAATTATTTAAATGTTAAGCCCTATATTACATAACTCTAATTATTCACAGGATAAACCCTATATTACATAGCACAAATTATTTACAGATTAAGCCCTATATGATACAATGATACTATAAATAGAAATACTGTACTTTAAGCCACAATTTGCTGTTGCTAAGACCTCATAGGTGTGACTTGTTAATACCAAAAGTCAACATGTCTCACTTGCTCCAACCTCGCGTCAGTAAATGAAAATTGTCAAAGGTGAATTTTCAACAAATTTAATAATTGCCTTAGAAACTGTACTTTGGTTAGGTATAATTCCTGTGTGGTTAACATATTGTTAAACACTTTAGTTTTTGAGTAAAAAATGAAACAAAATATGCAGGTCCTCGAACTCAAGTATCTCTCGGTCGTTCGGCTGTTTCCGTGACGTTTTACAACTATAACGTAATAGTTGCCAAACACGCTTCGTTGCGCGCTGACCATTTTGTTCCTTTCAGTGCTGGTGTTTTATGTAAATCTATCGGTGCTTTTTTATCGGATTACATACTTTATGATACTATTTTTTGTCTTTATATTGCTACTTTATGTTTGTTTTATGATAACATGGTTTACTGCGTTGGTTATGTTTGTAAAAACGGTTCGGCATCGGGCAAAACCTTCTTTTCGTTTCCGTGCAAGGAGAAGGAACCGGAAAGGTGGCGACAGTTGGTGTGGATGGTCAGTAGGAAGAACTGGACTCCTTCACACCATGCAAAGCTTTGTCAAGATCACTTTGAACGCTCGTGTTTTGTGTCGGATCCCACTGTTTTGGATTCCGTGGGTTTCAAACCAGGCAGGTTGAGACTGAAAAAACCATCGGCAGTAGACAGGATCGTCCTCACCATCTTTCCTCGTGAAGAGCTGAGGACTGATCTCAACCTGCAACGTACAGGTTCCACCCCTTTGAAGCCATCCCTTGTCATCACGAAAAGAACAAACTTAAAGGTGTGTGTGCAGTATAAAACATAACTAGTGTAATATAATAATCTAATAAATACAAGTTTTTGAAGAATGTAACTAGATATACACATTTCACATTCATGAGCGTGTTTTGTATTTGTGGCACCTGAAAGTCAGTGAAACCTTAATTTCCTAGTCTAGACAGTGGACAAATCTATCCCAAATAGAGTATATTCCAAGTTTAAAAGCTGGTAGATCATTCTATAGATGTTTTTGTATCATTTTTACATTTGGAAAAGTTTGAAGAATTCCATTTTTCAAATTTAACATTTCAAGATAAATTGAAATAAGACTATGTCTTGAACATGTTGAAGTAATCAAGTACATGTTATGTATTTAAAACAAACATTGTATACTTGTAAAAATCAAATACAAACTCCATAACATATTTCCATAACTCATCATAATAAAATTAATCTTAACACAGTACTTTGACATTGTCATATTAAATGTAAATCTCATAAACCTCACAGTGCCTACTTTTGTAGAGGAAGTTGTGATTCAGCCCACTTCTGAAGATGACTTCCAAGACTCTAGAGCTGACTCATTTCAGAGTGTGTCTGTTCAGACTCTTGTAAGTAGATCATGATTGTTAGATTAAACATTCATAAGTTGCAATTACTCATGTATAATTTTATTTACACTAATTTGAATCTAACCGTGAAAGAATGTTATTATTTCAATACCTAAATAAAAAACCTACAGTTTTAGCCTATTCCAAGTATTCCAAGAGGGACACAGGCTGTCTGGTATTCTGTTTCCAGAGGTGTACAGGTATTCCCATCTGGCTTGAAGACTGTAGCTACCCAGACTGTCTTCCAACAATAGATTGTGCTTGTAAGTTAGTTTGAATATGACATTTTCATTCATGATTTAACAATATTCAACAGTCAGATTAGTCTTGTTAATATTATTTTGATTATTTATTATAAACTATTGCTGGCAAACAGTACATTGTTTACATGTAATTCTTTCACTGATTTTTGCAGAATCATCACCTGCTGCTAAGAAGTCCTCTGTATCACAAGTGACAGATGCTGATGATGTTCATATGAGTGATGATCAAGGTGCTGATCGTGATTAGAACTTGTCAGATCTGTGTCAAAAGTAACTGTTCTAGGTTCGTTCAGAGTAGGTTCGAACTGATATGGAGCTACTCAACACTGTTCAGAACACAAAGTCAAAACAGACTCCGCCTCTGTTTCTCAGTGTGTACTGGCCATGTATATTTACATTCAACGCGCTGGTGTTGGCGGTTTGTTTGGCCACTATTACGTCACAGTACTTTTACTAGCGGCAAACGTAAAAATAAAATGTTCGGATTGCTGCTCGGAAAGGGCTCTTTCTGCACCAAGTTCTATGTTTCATTTATTTGCACATATTTTTTATAAAAAATGTGAATCTGCAAAATTAATCAGTATGAGTAGTTCTTTTGACTGCAAAGTTTTCTTTTTTCTGTAAAATTCACCTTTAATACCTAGAGTTAGAAGGTGTAACTTTCTGTCATCCAATGTCAGTACTTATTGCACATTGTCTTCGAAAAACATCGAATGTACCTATTTTATAATGCAGTAACAGACACGTGTTTTTTGTTTACTTTTTGTCTCACTAGAAGAAGCTACTGTAATTATCTTTCTATTGTTCTGTTGTTTATTTAACAGTGTCAGACGATCAGGATTATTGTTACCTAGTGTTTCACTAGAGGGAGCCACTGTAGTTCTTTTTCAGCTAATTTTGCTGATTTCATAATACGAAAATTATAGTTACGCAACGTTCCAGTAGGGGGAGAAACTATATATGATTTTGATCTGGTTTTAATACTGTCAGTAGAAATAATGCACTGAAATATCACGTATACAAATATTACACATGTCAACTTGGTTTTGTTTTTGCTGAATATTTTGCTATTTATATAAATGTAGGTAAAAGAAAAAACAGACGTTCGTGTATTAAATGGTAATGTTTTTAGTTCTCAAGACATATTTCATTCCAGGTCATATAATCCGTTCTTTATAACTTTAAGAGTAAATTGCTATAAGACATTACATATAGAGATTTTTAACTGGTGATTTATATACATGGTCTAAGGTATGTTCATTCTAAAACAAATGAATTATTTTAAAAGGGAAAACGTTTCACGTGTCAGTCACGAGGCCCTGTGCTCTTGCGCTTTTTTGACCAATAAGCATACACAAAAGAAAACACGTGAATATATCCTTGAGCAGTGGAGTATGTTGTTATCAGTGTATTTTACCAAGTTCAGTTTATTTTCGTGTTTGTTTTGTTCAGAGATCCATCTATTATCAGTAAGCTGAGAACCTTACTATCAGAACACTGAGTCATGAGATCGCGTTACAAAATATCAGAGGTATTATGTACCTTATACAAACATTTTGAGATCGTAACTCGTTGAAAATGAAACAACGTTTTGTTCTATGAAAACGTTAATTAACCACTGAAAGTCTGCCAAAACTTAAACCACAACATATTGATTTACCCTCGCTCACAATAATCAGACACGAATTCTTTATTGAAGGTTCGCACATGTTTTGATTCTTTCTTATTCTGTCTTACAGTACATTTGGCAAACAAAATCGTACATAAGTGCAGTCTAAGACTAGTTATTTCACTTACCATTCTCTTCTAAACTGTAGCATGTTTTATGAAAGACGCCATTATAAAACTCAAGGCCAATAATAGCAAAAATGACGATAGCAAACAGTACCAAAGACCGATTTGAAGAAGTGGCGCCATTGCCTTTATAATAGATTTTAAGACCACCTGAAGACCTGGAAGAGACAGACACCAGTGTACAAATTAATAACTAGTTTTCTTAGAAATATATTTATAACCGACGCAACCTTAAGTTATTTATTTATTTTTATCTGTGTTTACTCTACTTGTTGGCATGATTCGGATATTCGAGCAAAGTTACACAATGGTTAGGTGAGAGTGACAACTCCAATTTCGAACCGATAGACCAGAGGGAAGGCAGCTGACCAGCACTCTTATAACACACCCACGGCTACAAAATGTGGGGTATGATTTTGTTGTAAGGCGACGCGAACCACGGATTCACAGTTTGGCACGTCAACCCAGCACCCACGCCCGATCTTTATAGCTAAATATTTTTATAGACAGCTAAAGTCTACAATGGCACTTATAAACCCTAGAGTGAAAACACTTAGTTCAAGATATTGAATCACACAACGTTTTAAACCTAGCTGCCAAATTCATAACAAATAAGAGTTACTAGAAAAGATTTTTTTCTACATTGGACGTCCTGGAGTTATCAGTTGAAATAAAGAGTAAACAATAAATAGGAACCAGACTCCCATATTACTTCTCTCCCTCCCCAGGAAAGGGACTCTGCTCCTCTTATAAAACTCAATATAATTTGATGAACGGCTCATTCTATAACACCAATAACAATGTGACTGACAAACACTCAAACTTGATATTTAAAGATCCACAGTCCGTATTTTGTAACGGTCACAACTGGTGTTCCAAACAAACTAAAAAAAGTAGTCTGGGATTAGCTGCGGGTTTCCCGTGGTAATTGTGACGTCACATTTTAGTGCTATTGTGACGTCACATTTTAGTACTCTTACCTTTCATGATTTTGGCTCGCATAAAACTGACCTGGTCAGCCGGCTTCACTAAACTTGAAGTATTAATAGAAATGTTGAAGTCCGGTGGTTGAAGTGCAGACAGTTTGAATGTCTGCGTTTTTGATCAAACGTTTGAAATGCCTGAAACACAGCCCCTACGAGACGCCATTTTCATACCTATCTTTGTTGATTTGTTGAATTTAGTGCAAAACTCCACGAGGGCTACCTGTACTAGTTCATAATTTGGAAGTGGTAGACTATAGGGATGGAGCCAGTCAATACCACCCTCCGCCAACTCTTGGGGTTCTCTTTTACCAGTAATACCGGAATTAGTCATCATATTATAGTGCTGCCACGGCTGAAAGGGCGAACATATTCAGTTGAGGGATTTGAAAACCCACGTTAAAAGTCAAACGTTTTTGCTACGATCAACGTATTTACCCACCTGATAATGTAGTGGTTTGTTTATCAATCCACTAGAAATCTTCGGTTTATTTAATTATTAGTTTTTACACGTTTTTCAAAATTAAACTAGTTTCTCTTAACTCCAGCCCCCCGTTAGTACAGCGGTATGCATCCGCATTTACAACGCTAAAATCAGGGGTTCGATTCCCCTCGGTGGGCTCAGCAGATAGCTCATGTCTTTTGACCCGGCATGGCCAAGCGTGTTAAGGCGTGCGACTCGTAATCTAAGGGTCGCGGGTTCGAATCCCCGTCGCGCCAAACATGCTCGCCCTTTAAGCCGTGGGGGTGTTATAACGTAACGGTCAATCCCACTATTCGTTGGTAAAAGAATAGCCCAAGAGTTGGCAGTGGGTGGTGATGACTAGCTGCCTTCCCTCTAGTCTTACTACTAAACTAGGGACGGCTGGCACAGATAGCCCGCGAGTAGCTTTGTGCGAAATTCAAAAAACAAAAACAAACTTAACTCCAGCGCCATCTACATGAGCTTCAATTGTCTTCGTATCAAATTCATAATGAGAAGTCGACAAGAAAGTGAAAATGTCCCATATTATTCTTAGTGCCAGCAATTTGGAACTTTCATTCCAATGTTTTGATTTTCTATAATTTCTCTCATCAAACTGTTTAAATTGATGCTAAAAATAAAAGATAGGTTAGCTATAACTAACAACTATTTTTAACATGCGATACCAACACTTTGGCATATTAAGAAAAATCAGTCAGAAATAAATAAAAAAAACAAGAAACTGGATAAATATCGTAAGTGCTTTAGAAAGATCTGTCATCCTAATTTCTTCAGGCTATAAATGTTTTGTTTGTTTTGTGTTTTGGAGTTATAAATACAGGTAATTACTTAATCCAATTGAAGTTTAGTGTTAGCTCAGATACAACAAAAAACGAAACGAAAACCTATTTATTTATTTATTAGTTTTCTTCGAATGCAATTCACTCACTTGGTATACCAGATACAAGCTTCAGAGGTCGTAGCACCCTTATAGCTCTCAGTGTTCTCAAATCTACTTCTAACTTATCGGATGCGTAGGAAGTAATGAATCTGTAAGAAAAAGAGTGAAATGTGAACCATGGTTTACATCTACGTCTACGTCTGAGATTCTTAGAAGTGCAGGAGATGGTAGAACTAAGAGTAAAGCCTTTATCAAAACTCTTCCGACAGTGATAGCTTTTATATATGTAAAACACGGCTGGTATGGATAGAGAAAGCATTATGTAGAGGAGCGAACAACGTTTTGACCTTTTTTGTGAACCTGACGATGACCGAAGAAGGTCCAAACGTTGTTCGCTCCTCTCTATACTCTTTTCTATACCAACTGTTTTACATATATAATTTTTTTCTACAAGTGAGTTTTCTCGTCATCACGGAAGTGATAGTTTCACTGAAATTAGAAACAACTCCAATTCAGTATGTTTTTAGTTCATTAGCATTAATAGATTTTTACACCTCCTATTCTAATTTGTTTTCTTGTTTCTATTTGTTTGTTTTTAATGGATTATTTATGCTGTGCTCAATAGTGGTATTAAAACCTGGAGTTTTACCATCACAAGCCTTTAAGTTTGCTGTCCAACCACTAGAGGGCTCTGCACAACATTTTTTTAAGTTCAACAATAGACGATAGATGGCAGCATTGTTTTGAATTAATTTTGAAGATATAATGGCAAAATATAGTTAGAAAAGAAAGCGAAACGACGGTGTTCGTTTAAAGTCCATTACCGGTCTCCATGCATGCAAATATGTCTGGAGGATTGTGTGTGTGTCCATACAGCGCTCAACTATATATAGAGAGATTAGGCTACAATTAATTTCTATACAAATCAGACTGTGAATATTTTCCGTGGATTTTGCACTCAAACAAACAGAAGATAAAACACGCACTTCCTATTAAAAAGAATAGTTATAACAGATAATATACATTCACGCCACAGCAGTGCACTTATCTCCGCCTGAGTATTCTGATTTCGATTTTCTAATAACACGTTTGTGCATTGGGAAGTTAGACACGTGTCAGTATTGAAAATGTTAGCGTTGTATATTGCAGCCTAGAAACAGTTCTGAAAGCAAAGGATATATAAACATATTTTGAGGAAACGCATGACGAGTATGTTACATTATTTACTATAGGAAGTAAAGAAACAGAATTTCCTATTGGCATCATCTTGAGATGTTTTCTCTATTACTGTTGTTATTACGCGGGATTTAGCTATTATAATAAGGAAACGAAAGAGACGCGTATTGATACTTAAGAAATACCACGCATGATGCTCGTGACTACTATTAAAAGCTGTTTCAAGGCACGATGTTTTTAAATTATAAAATATTTAGATTTTGTTTTTCAAAGGCAAAAATTGTCTCCTTCGTTAATACATTAATATCTCCCAGAACGGTTCAGTGTCATTGCTCATTGGCAGGACAATGAACTGACGGAAGAACTGATTTATTTAATCAATTTCTGCTAAATTCGATTGTTCAGTTAACTTTCGATCTTTAAAATGATATTTTATTATAGGTCCATTACATTATTTTGGCGCGAAATTGTCTGTTTAGTTTTAGAAAAAAGCCACGTGCCGTTTCGTAGGCGGGAGTTAAACCTTGGATTTTTGAGCTGTAATCATCCCGCTGTCCGACCTAGGCATCACGTACCACGTGAAGGTGACCTCGTGTCGAATTTGCAAGTTCTTGTATGCAATTTTCCAGCCACCAGTGGTGATAGAATAAAATGAAGGGCATTTAAGCCTATAAACAAAACTGGAAGTCCAGAAAACAGTTTTGTGATCTATAAATACTAAACAACATAACTGTTATCTCTAATGCTGTCCGTAGATACATCTTATTCATGTTCTAAGTAAATACGACAAGATAATGTAGGTGATAAAATAATATGTTTGGTCAATTATATTTTGTTGGACCGGGAATATTTATTCCCTTGGAATAGATAACAATAGTATAGCTTTTTATTGTTTTAAACATTCACTAGAACAGTTCACACCACTAAAATCTGGCTTCGATACCTGCTGTGGGCACAGTCTTGATAGCTCATTGTGTATTTTTATTCTTAAGATAACAAAGATTTTGGGAAGGAAAGTCGTGACGTCTCCTAGTTTTTTATTGGTTCTCCATCCTGTGCTCACACAGGTATCAAAACCAGATTTGTAGCTTTTCAAGCCTCCAGATTTCCAGCTGAGCCACTGGGAGTAGTTGTTTCTGAAACAAATAATGTGTACTAGTTACGGAATGAAATGTTTTCTAATTTATATATAATATACCTGCGACGGTTTTTTTATTATTAAATACATCATCCAGAAATTTGTCATTTTGGTTATGAATTAGTGTCAAGAAATGTAATTTGACTTTGATGCACAACTGTGTGTGTGTGTGTGTTGAATTACACGCTTGTCAGATCGAGGGCTATCTGATAGGCTAGAAGAAAGGTATATAGTGCCATCTATCGGGTTACACCAATGAAATAGTAATATTAGACTCACTCTTGTACTAAGCACAAAGTGTAGGGTGTGGGTGTTTTATTCATTTTATTTTGTCATAACGGGAATAATCTCATGTCCGGGACTTTGACCGCTAAGCCACTTGAACTTTTGAACTATGAGTTCAAAATTACTATCTACAATGAACAAATCTGGAGATATCTGGTAACGAGGTATATTAATGTACACGTTTTCCAAACTTCCACAGTCCGAAAGAGACATCCGTCTTTGATCTGAAGTACTTCTGATACACACATATACATGTACAATTAACAAACTTCTAATACACACACACATACACATTACACTTAAACAAACTTCTAATACACACATATGCGTTGCATTAACAAACTTCTAATATACGCACGTATGCGTGCCTTAACAGGCTTCTAATACGCGCACGTATGCGCGTTGCGCCTAACAGACTTCTAATGCACGCGCGTATGCGTTGCGCTGAACAGGCTTCTGAATACGCACGTATATGCGCGTTGCGGCGGACAGGCTTCTGATGCGCGCGTATGCGCGTTGCGCGTGAACAGACTCTGATGCGCACGTATGCGCGTTGCCGTAACAGACTCCTGACGCGCACGTATGCGCGTTGCGCCAGACAGACTCTGATGCGCGTAATGCGCGTTGCGTAACAGACTCTGATGCGCGCGTATGCGCGTTGCGTGAAACAGGGCTTCTGATGCGCGCACGTATGCGCGTTGCGTCAAACAGACTCCTGATGCGCGCGTAATGCGCGTTGCGTAACCAGACTTCTGATGCGCGCACGCATATGCGCGTTGCAGCCGAACAGACTCTGATGCTGCACGTAATGCGCGTTGCGTAAACAGACTCCTGATGCGCGCGCGTAATGCGTTGCGTAATGGACTTCTCTGCCGCGCGTATGCGCGTTGCGTAACAGACTCTGATGGACGCGATGCGTTAATGGATACTCGCGTAATGCGTGCGTTGCTTCTGATGCGCGCGTAATGCGCGTTGCGTGAATGGACTCTGAATGCGCGCGTAATGCGCGTTGCGTGAACAGACTCTGGACTGCCTTGCGCACGTATGCGTATGCGTTGCGTAACAGACTTCTGGTCTGCGCACGTATGCGCGTTGCGTTAACATGACTCTGATACGCGCGTAATGCGCGTTGCGCCTGAACAGACTCTGATGCGCGCGTAATGCGCGTTGCGCTGAACAGACTTCATGATGCGCACGTATGCGTTGCGCAGCTGACAGACTCCTGATGCGCGCGCGTAATGCGCGTTGCGTGACAGACTCTGATGCGCGCGCGTAATGCGCGTTGCGCCTGAACAGACTCTCTGCGCGTATGCGCGTTGCCGCAAATGGACTCTGATGCGCGCGCGTAATGCGCGTTGCATGCAACAGACTTCTGATGCGCTTGCGTAATGCGCGTTGCGTGATGGATATCTGATGCGCGCATGTATGCGCGTTGCGCCAAACAGATGACTTCTGGTAATGCGCGCATGCTGCGTTGCGTGGGACTTCTGATGCGCGCACGTAATGCGCGTTGCGCGTAACAGACTCCTGATGCGCGCACGTAATGCGCGTTGCGCCAATGGACAGACTTCGCGCAATGCGCGCGCGTAATGCGCGTTGCGTGACCAGACTCTGATGCGCGCACGTAATGCGCGTTGCGCCTGATGGACTTCCTGATGCGCGCGTAATGCGCGTTGCGTGACAGACTCCTGATGCGCGCGTAATGCGCGTTGCGTGAGCAGGACTTCTGATGCCGCACGTATGCGCGTTGCGTAAACAGACTCTGATGCGCGCGTAATGCGCGTTGCGTGGACAGACTCTGATGCGCACGTATGCGCGTTGCCGTAACAGACTCTGATGCGCGCGTAATGCGCGTTGCGTGAACGGGCTTCTGTACGCACGTAATGCGTTGCATGACAGACTCTGATGCGCGCGTATGCGCGTTGCAATGACAGACTCTGATACGCGTATGCGCGTTGCGTGACAGACTCTGATGCGCGCGCGTATGCGCGTTGCGTAAACAGACTCTGAATACGCGCGCGTATGCGCGTTGCGTGAATGGACTCTGATGCGCACGTAATGCGCGTTGTAATGGACTCTGATGCGCGCACGTAATGCGCGTTGCGCCAAACAGACTCTGATGCACGCACGTATGCGCGTTGCGCCGAACAGACTCTGATGACGCGCGTAATGCGCGTTGCGCCTAAACAGACTTCTGATGCGCGCGCGTATGCGCGTTGCGCCAATGGACTCTGATGCGCGTAATGCGCGTTGCGCGTGACAGACTTCTGATACGCGCGCGTATGCGCGTTGCGCTGAAACGGACTCTGATGCCGCGCACGTATGCGCGTTGCGCCTAAACAGACTCTGATAACGCGTAATGCGTTGCAGCCAAACAGACTCTGATGCGCGTACGTATGCGCGTTGCATGCCAGACGACCAGACTCTGATGCGCGCGTAATGCGCGTTGCCTGACAGACTCTGACGCACGTATGCGCGTTGCGCCTGAACAGACTCTGATGCTGCACGCGTAATGCGCGTTGCGTAATGGACTTCTGATGCGTTGCACGCGCAATGCGCGTTGCGCCCTGATGGACTCTGATGCTGCGCGCGTAATGCGCGTTAGCGTAACAGACTCTGAAACGCGCGTATGCGCGTTGCGCCTGAGATATCGATGCCGACCGGATGCGCACTTGCACGTATGCGCGTTGCCGCCAAACAGACATCCTGATGCGCGTACGTAATGCGCGTTGCGTGCCGGCAGACTCTGATGCGCGTATGCGCGTTGCGTAACTGGACTCGCTGCCGAACGCGCATAATGCGCGTTGCCAAAGACAGACTCTGGATGCCGCGCGTAATGCGCGTTGTAATGAACTGATGGACTCTGATACGCGCGTAATGCGTTGCGTTGTAACAGACTTCTGATGCACGCGTAATGCGCGTTGCGTAAAGGGCTTCTGATGCCGCACGTAATGCTTGCGTTGCGTGACAGACGGCCTGATGCGCTGCGTAATGCGTTGCAGCCAAACGACTTCTGATGCCGCGCGCGTATGCGCGTTGCGCGTGACAGACTTCTGATGCGCTACGCATAATGCGCGTTGCGCTTAACCAGGTTCTGATGCGCGCACGTAATGCGCGTTGCACTTAATGACGGACTCCTGGTGCTGCGCCGCAATGCGCGTTGCGTTGACAGACTCTGATGCTGCGCACGCATGCGCGTTGCGTAACAGACTCTGATGCTGCGCACGTAATGCGCGTTGCGGCAGATAGATTTCCTGATGCGTTGCGCGACACGTATGCGCGTTGCATAATGGGCTTCTGATGACGCGCGCGTAATGCGCGTTGCGTGACAGACTCTGATGCGCGCGCGTAATGCGTTGCGCGTAACAAGACTCTGATGCCGCGCGCAATGCGCGTTGCGCCTGACGGACTCTGATGCGCGCGTAATGCGCGTGCGCCCTGAACGGACTCTGATGCCGCACACGTATGCGCGTTGCGCCTGAACAGACTTCTGATGTATGCGCGTAATGCGCGTTGCGCCAATGGGACTCTGGTAACGCACGTATGCGTTGCGCCTAATGGACTTCTGATGCACGTAATGCGCGTTGCGCCTAACAGGACTCTGATGCGCACGTAATGCGCGTTGCAGTAAATGGACTTCTGATGCCTAATGCGCACGTAATGCGCGCGTAGCCAATGGACAAACGGACCGGACTGCGTAATGCGCGCATGCCGCAATGCGCGTTCTAGCCGACAATGACTTCTAATGCGCGCACGTATGCGCGTTGCGCCGTAAACGGACTTGCTGATGCCGCGCGGTAATGCGCGTTGCGTGCAAACAGACTCCTGATGCGCGCGCGTAATGCGCGTTGCGCCTGATGGACTCTGATGCCGCACGTATGCGCGTTGCGCGTAACTCGGACTCTGATGCGCGCGTAATGCGCGTTGCGCGCAAATGGACTCTGGATCGCGCACGTATGCGCGTTGCGCCTGATGGACTCTGAGATGCGCGCGTAATGCGCGTTGCGTAGGCCTGAGTGCCGCGCGTAATGCGCGTTAATGATGGACTCTAACGCGCTGCGTAATGCGCGTTGCGTACAGACTTCTGATGCGCGTAATGCGTTGCGTGTAGCCAGTGGATGATGGACTTCGGCCAACGCGCGTAATGCGCGTTGCGTAACGGACTCCTGATGCGCGCGCGTAATGCGCGTTGCGTAATGCGCGTTGGACTCTGATGCGCGCGCGCGTATGCGCGTTGCGTTAATTGCTGGCTCTGATGCGCGCGCGCGTTGCGCGTAATGCGGATTCTGATGCGCGCACGCGTAATGCGCGTTGCGTGATGGACTCTGATGCGCGCGCGTAATGCGCGTTGCGTAATCAGGGTTCGATGCGCGCGCGTAATGCGCGTTGCGTAACAGTTCTGGTGCTTGCCGCAGTATGCGTGCGTTGCTTAACAGACTTCTGATGCGCGCGCGTAATGCGCGTTGCGTAACAGACTTCTGATGCGCGCAGTAATGCGTTGCGATGCAGACTCTGATGCGCGCGTAATGCGTTGCGGCAAACGGGCTTCTGGTGCGCGCGTAATGCGCGTTGCAGCCGAACAGACTTCTGATGCGCGCACGTAATGCGTTGCAGCAATGGATTTCTGATGCGCACGTATGCGCGTTGCGCCTGAACAGACTCTGATACGCGCGTATGCGTTGCATGCCAGCGCAGACTCCTGATGCGCACGTATGCGTTGCAGCGGGGCTTCCTGATGCGCACGCATGCGCGTTGCATGACCAGACTTCTGATGCGCGCGTAATGCGTTGCGTAATGGTTCTGATGCACGCGCGTAATGCGCGTTGCGTAACAGACTTCTGATGCGCACGTATGCGCGTTGCGGGGGCTTCTGATGCGCGGACGTAATGCTGCGTTGCGTTTAACAGACCTGATGCGCGCACGTAATGCGCGTTGCGGCGGAGGCTTCTGATGCGCGCACGTAATGCGTTGCGTGACAGACTCCTGATGCCGCGCGTAATGCGCGTTGCGTGACAAGGCTTCTGATGCGCGTATGCTAATTGCGTTAATGGACTTCTGATGCCGCGCGTAATGCGCGTTGCGCAACACGCGTTTCTGATGCCGCAGTAATGCGCGTTGCGTAATCGGACTCTGATGTGCGCACGTGTGCGCGTAAGCCAAACGCACTCTGATGCGCGCGCGTAATGCGCGTTGCAGTGAACGGACTCTGATTGCGCACGTAATGCTGCGTTGCGTGACAGACTCCTGCCTTGCGCGCGGCAATGCGTTGCGTGAACAGACTCTGATGCGCGCGCGTAATGCGCGTTGCGTGACATGGACTCTGATACCGCGCGTAATGCGCGTTGCAGCCGATGGACTCTGAATGCGCGCGCGTAATGCGCGTTGCGCAATGCACGCACTTCCTGATGCGCGTGCGCGTAATGCGCGTTGCGAAACATGACTCCTGATGCGCGCGCGTAATGCGCGTTGCGTGATGGACTCGTGCCGCGCGTAATGCGTTGCTAATGGACATTCTAATGCGCGTAATGCGCGTTGCCGTAATGGACTCTGATGCGCGCGTAATGCGCGTTGCGTGACAGACTTCTGATGCGCGCGCACGTAATGCGCGTTGCGTAATGCACGCGTAATGCGCGTTGTGAGCTCTGGATGATGCGCGCGTTGCGTTGATGCGACTCTCCTGATGCGCGCGCGTAATGCGCGTTGCGCCTGAATGCGACAGACTCTGACTACGCGCGTAATGCCGCGTTGCGTAACAGACTCTGATGCGCGCACGTAATGCGCGTTGCATGTGACAGACTTCTCGATTAATGCGCGTAATGCGCGTTGCGTAATGTACTCTGGGTATGCGCGTGCGTAATTGACTTCTGGTTCTGCGCGTAATGCGCGTTGCGTTGGAAACAGATCTGGTGTCGCGCGTTATGCGCAACATGGACTCTGATGACGCACGCGCAATGCGCGTTGCGCTGACAGACTTCTGATGCTGCCTTACATTATGCGCGTTGCCTGAAACGGACTTCTGATGCTGCGCGCGTATGCGTTGCACTGACAGACTGGCCGCGCACGCGCGTAATGCGCGTTGCGAAAGCCAACAGACTCTGAATACGCGCGTAATGCTTGCGTTCGCGGCCAATGGACAGATGAATGCGCGCGCGTATGCGCGTTGCGTCGATGGATTCCTGATGCGCAGCTATGCGCGTTGCGCCTGTGGACTCTGATGCGCACGCGCGTACGCGTTGCAATGACGGATTCTGATGCGCGCGCGCGTATGCGCGTTGCGCCTGAAATGCGTTGCGTGACTTCTGATGCCGCGTAATGCGCGTTGCGCCCTAAACAGACTTCTAATGCGCGCGTAATGCGTTGCGTGAACAGACTCTGATGCGCACGTAATGCGCGTTGCGTAACAGACTCTGATAGCGATGCCGCATGGACGCGTTGCGCATGACCAGACTCCTGATGCGCGCGCGTAATGCGCGTTGCGCCCTGAATCTGACTCGATGCTGCGCGTAATGCGCGTTGCGTGACAGACTTGTATGGTTGCACGCGTAATGCGCGTTGCGCCTGACAGTTTCTGATGCGCACGTAATGCGCGTTGCGCCTGATGGATGCTTCTGATGCGCGCGTAATGCGTTGCGCCTGACGGACTCTGGGATGCGCGCGGTAATGCGCGTTGCTGACAGACTTCTGATGCGCGCGTATGCGCGTTGCGTAACGGACTCTGATACGCGCACGTATGCGCGTTGCGCCTGAACATGGAACTCTGATGCGCGCGTAATGCGCGTTGCGCCAATGGGCCTGACTCTGATGCGCGCGCGTAATGCGTTCGCGCCCTCCAACAGGACTTCTGATATGCCTGCGCATACGCGTGCGTTGCCGTAACCGGACAGATGATGCACGCGCGTAATGCGCGTTGCGTGAATGGGCCTCTGATGCGCGCGTAATGCGCGTTGCGTGAACAGACTCTGATACGCGCGCGTAATGCGCGTTGCGCCCTGAACCAGACCGCTGCATGATGCCGCGCGTGATGCGCGTTAACGTGATGCGGGGATTGCGCAATGCTGCGCGTTGCGTAAACAGACCCTGATGCCGCGCACGTATGCGCGTTGCGCCTAACAGACATTCCTGATATGCGCACGTGCAATGCGCGTTGCGCCCTTGCCGCAAATTCTGATAACGCACGCATGCGCGTAATGCGTTGCGTGACAGACTCTGATGCTGCGCACGTAATGCGCGTTGCAGCTCAATGGATTTCTATTGATGCGCGCGTAATGCGCGTTGCGCGTAATGGACTTCTGATACGCGCACGTAATGCGCGTGCGCCCTGAACAGACTCTGATGCGCGCGCAGTGATGCGCGTTAACAGACTGACTGTCTATGCCGCGCGCAATGCGCGTTGCGCCAAACAGACTCGCGGTCTCTGCGCTGCGTAATGCGCGTTGCATGTAATGGACGTTCTGATACGCGCGTAATAATGCGCGTTGCAGCCAAACAGAGATCTGGTCTGATATGCGCGTTGCGTAATCAGACTCTGAATACTTGCGCACGTAATGCGCGTTGCCTGCAGACTGGATGCTTCGCCGGTGTTGCGTTGCGCGTAACAGACTTCTGATGCGCACGCGTAATGCGCGCGTTGCGCCCTAATGGACTTCTGATGCTGCGCACGTAATGCGCGTTGCGTAACCAGACTTCTGATGTGCACGTAATCGCGTTGCGTAAGGCAGACTTCTGATGCGCACGTATGTGCGTTGCGCGTTGCGTAAACAATGATGATACGCGCACGTACGCGTTGCGCCTAACGCACTTCTGATACGCGCGTAATGCGCGTTGCGCGTGACAGACTCTGAGGTCTGCGCGTAGTGCGCGTTGCGTAACCAGACTCTGATGCCGCGCGCGTATGCGCGTTGCGCCTGAACAGACTCCTGCCGCGTTGCAGCTATGCGGCGTTGCGCCCTGAACAGACCTCTAATGCGCGTATGCGTGCAGCGTAACCAGACTCTGGTCTGCGCGCGCCAATGCGCGTTGCGCTAACAGACTTCTAATGCGCGCACTACAATGCGCGTTAGTGAACTTCTCGATACGCGCGCACGTATGCGCGTTGCGTAACGCGGCTCTAATGCACGCTATGCGCGTTGCGCCCTAACAGACTCTGATGCGCATATGCGCGGCATAACGGTGAATGAAAACTTCTGATGCTTGCTGCACGTAATGCGCGTTGCCTTAACAGAACTGCTGAATGCATGCGCGCACGTAATGCAGTGCGCGCGCATACATGTGACAAACTTCAACGGGGATGCGCGTGCGTAACAGACTCTATATGCCGCACGTAATGCGCGTTGCGCTTAACAGACTTGAATGCCGTAATGCACGTTGCGTGCAACAAACTTCCTAATACCGCGTTGCGTCTGCGTGCACTGACAGACTTCTGAATGCGCGCGTAATATGCACGTTACATAACAGACTCTGAATACGCACGTATGTGGACGGTGCTGAAAGCCGACTTCCTGATACGCGCATGCGCGTTGCGTATAACAGACTTTGCCTGATATGCGCGCACGTCAATATGCGGGCGCGTCAATGGACAGTCTATGCGCCGCGTACATGCGCGTTGCGTAACGAACTTCTGATGCCGCGCGTATGCGCGTTGCATGACAAAGACTCTGATACGCACGCATGCCGCGTTGCGTGACAGACTCTGAATGCGACGCCGTAATGCGCGTTGCGTTGACAGACCTGATACTGCGCGCACGTATGCGCGTTGCGTAACAATTCCTGATGCGCGCGCGCAATATGCGTTGCGTAACCAGACTTCCTGATGCGCGCGCACGTGCGCGTTAACTTGACAGACTGCTGATGCCGCGCGCGTGCTGCCGTTGCCAGGATAAACAGAGCGCATGCCGCATGCGCGTTAGCGTACTTCTAATGCGCGTATATGCGCGTTGCAGCCAATGGACTTCTGATGCACGCGCGCGCAATGCGTTGCACGCCAATGAACTTCCTGATGCGCGCGTATTGCGCGTTGCGTAGCCGACAGACCTCTGATGCGCGCATGTCGCTGCGTTGCATGCTGACAGACTTCTGATGCCGCGCGTATGCGCGTGCCGTGGCCAGACTCCTGATGCGCGCGTGTCGCGCGTTGCTGACAGACTCTGATGCCGCGCGTATGCGCGTTGCGTACATTGACAGCTCTGATGCGCATGCATGCGCGTTGCGTAATGACAGACTCAATGCCGCGCGCGTAATGCGCGTTGCATGAACAAACTCCTGATGCGGCGCACGTAATGCGCGTTGCAGCCTATGGACTTCTGATACGCGCACGTAATGCGCGTTGCGTATGGGGCCTCACTGGACTGCGCGCACGTATGCGCGTTGCGACATCGATATTGCGGACTCTGAATGGTCTGGTGCGCACGTAATGCGTTGCGCGTGATGGACTCTCTGATTACGCACGTAATGCGCGTGCGCGTTGCGTAAACCTGTACGCGCATATGCCGCGTTGCCGCATGACAGGGACTTCTGATGCCGCGCACGTAATGCGTCGTTGCCAGCAAACAGACTTCTGATTACGCGCGCGTAATGCGTCGCGTAACAGACGATGAGATGCTCGCCGCACGTAATGCGCGTTACGCGTAACGGACTCTGGGTCGCACGCGCGTAATGCGCGTGCGTAATGGACTTCCTGATGCGCGCCGCATGCGCGTTGAATGACAGACTCTAATGCCGCACCTGCATGCTGCGTTGCAGCCAAACAGACTTCTAATGCTGCGCGTATGCGTTGTAACAGACTTCTCGATGCGCGCACGTATGCGCGTTGCGAACCAGCCGACTGATACACGCGCGTAATGCGTTGCAGCCAACAGACTCGCTAATCGCGCGTATGCTGCGTTGCGTAATGGACTCTGAAATGCGCGTATATGCGCGTTGGTGCAATGAACAGACTTCTGAATACTGCACGTAATGCGCGTATGCTTAAACAGACAACTAATGCACACCTATGCACGTAATGCGCGTAACAAACTTCTGCAATGCACATGTAATAACACGCGCACTTACCAGACTCTGATGCTGCGCGTTATGCGCGTTTGCAGCTTACAAACTTCTAATGCACACACATATGTAACAAACGTCTATTACACACATATACGTAACAAACTTCTAATACGCGCATATGCACGCGATAACAAACTTCTAATACACACATATGCACGTACACTTAACAAACTTCAAATACACACATATCGGCGCATTGCCTAACAAACTTCTAATGCACACACGCTGCACGTAACTCAACATATCTCCTGCTGATGCACCTCAGTTAACTCAGGCATTTCAGTCGGTTGTTGCTGGATTTGGAAGAAACTGATTGTTTGGATCCCTGTGGCTTAGTTTGGAAATTAAATGAATCAGTAGTCAACTCGTATACACAGTCTTCTTTTCAAGCTTTATATACCATAGGGAAACTTATGTCTTTTCCTTCTCGTAACATCAGCCATATTGGAAAATAGGATGTACAACTAGCGCCATCTGTCTCGTACTGTCCAAACGTATTTACAAATGTGAGTGTACGTTGAATACTAAAAACAAACAAAAGTGCTTCGTGCACATGTGAAAAGTTTACCAGAGTAATGATTTTTAAATTAAAATAAAACGTATGTTGTAAACAAATATCTACACTTACCCTGTGACGACAACAATAAAGTCCATGATGTTCCAAATATTACGAAGATATGATCCTTTGTGTAGTATAAACCCTAACGCTAGAATCTTCAATAGACTTTCTACGCAGAAAATACCTAGAAAATATGGCTCTGTGTTCTCCTGGTGGGAAAAAAAAATCTGTTACAAAGAGGGGCGCTAGTAATAATAAAAGCAATAATAATAAGATGAGGCTCAATAATGCACAGTGCAGCAGGAAGCTAAACGTGCGTTGATAAAGTTCAAAGTTACATGTATAACAGGTATATCGTTTTCTTTATTAAACATTTGTTCAAAGATCAAGATATTTGTTGTTCTTACAACCGGGCCAGCATGGCCAGGTGGGTTAAGGCGTTCGACTCTCTGTAATCCCAGGGTGGCTAATTCGATCGGTCGCACCAAATGTGGTCGCCCCTTTAGCCGTGGGGGCGTTATAATGTGACGGTCAATCCCACTATTCGTTGGTAAAAATAGTAGCCCAAGAGTTGGCGGTGGGTGGTGATGACTAGCTGCCTTCCCCCTGGACTTTCACTGCTAAATTATTGACGGCTAGAGCAGATAGCCATCGAGTAGCTTTGCGCGAAATTCAAAAACAAACAATCTTACAACCGATGATTCTATACGAATGTCACGACCAACTCTTAGCGAAATCAGACGAAATGGGCTGCGGGACTGAAATGACAAATTATCACGTTATGATACGAAACGAGTCCACGCCCGTTCAAAGAGCACGCGCTTTGAGCCAAGCGTTAACGATGGAGGTTACTTACAGAAAACAAAATTTTGCCGCCTTCAATGTAATAAGTGAATTTTCCTTTAACTTATTAGTTCTTCAGGTGTCACGATTTTTGGGTGGACACAACTAGCGATGATTCGAAAAGGAAAATATAGAAACCATTGTTTTCCATGATCTCGAAAAGTAATTGGATAATTCTGTATGGTTACTTTTTAATAAAATAATAAAAACAGCAGATCATCTTTGTTGTGGTAATCTTCGTGATTGGGTATATCGCTCAATGGAAAACAAATACTGCCCACAAGGATGACAGGATATATAACAAACAAGAAACTGCTACGAAACTAAAACTTAAATTTTAATAATAATAATAATAAAAAACCTTTTATGGAAACATTAAAACTACCTGCAACTAATTCCAGTGTTGAATTATATTGTTCTAGTTTCCGCGGTATGATAATGCTAGTTTTGTTGTTTTAATTTCGCGCAAAGCTACACGAGGGCTATCTGCACTAGCCGTCCCTAATTTTGCAGTGTAAGACTAGAGGAAGGCAGCTAGTCATCACCACCCACCGCCAACTCTAGGCTACACTTTTACCATCGAATAGTGGGATTGACAGTCACATTATAACGCCCCAACGACTGGAGGTGCGAGCATATTTGGTAGAACAGAGGGATTCGAACCAGCGACCCTCAGATTACGAGGACGAACGTGCCTTAGCCCACCTGGCTATGCCGGGGCAGAGCCGGTATTATAAGCTACGTAATTTGACATAAGATAAAATTCACCGATATCTTAGTAAAATAAACTAAATGACATTAATAAGTGAATTTCAAACATCGTAAAAAGTGCAGAGGTTCGAGGTTCGAGGACTGTGTTGAAGATTAATTTACGATAATATTTTTTGCGTGATTTACAAAATAAAATTCCTGAAATAGCGTAAGTGAAAAACAAACTTAAAACACAGATTATGTTTATTTAACTTCATGAATAACTTTGACAAAATTTTGTGATATTTAATCAAAGTAATAACCTCTAATGAAGATTTTATTGAAGCTGGTGAATAATTAAGTCTTAGTGGAAAATTCTGAACTAATGAAAGCAGGAACTGTGCAACTGTTTCTTTAAACAGTAACAACAACAGAATGTTACAAAAAACGAAATGTACTTACTAATTTCTGAGCTAATGGTGTCCTGTCTCGATGCGGAAGGTGTTCTTCCAGAGCTAGGACTATACAGTTGGCGATGATTGTTAGGAGGACAGCGTACTCGAAAGGAGTGGATTGTGTGTTAAGTAAATACAGTACTTTATAACAGAACAAATTTAAGGATGTTATATTTACAGGTACTTGAAAGAAGTGGATTGTGTGTTAAGTAAATACAGTACTTTATAACAGAACAAATTTAAGGATGTTATATTTACAGGTACTCGAAAGAAGTGGATTGTGTGTTAAGTAAATACAGTACATTATAACAGAACAAATTTAAGGATGTTATATTTACAGGTACTTGAAAGAAGTGGATTGTGTGTTAAGTAAATACAGTACTTTACAACATAACAAATTTAAGGATGTTATATTTACAGGTACTTGAAAGAAGTGGATTGTGTGTTAAGTAAATACAGTACTTTATAACAGAACAAATTTAAGGATGTTATATTTACAGGCACTTGAAAAGAGTGGATTGTGTGTTAAGTAAATACAGTACTTTATAACAGAACAAATTTAAGGATGTTATATTTACAGGTACTCGAAAGGAGTGGATTGTGTGTTAAGTGAATACAGTACTTTATAACAGAACAAATTTAAGGATGTTATATTTACAGGTACTTGAAAGGAGTGGATTGTGTGTTAAGTAAATACAGTACTTTATAACAGAACAGATTTAAGGATGTTATATTTACAGGTACTTGAGAAGAAGTGGATTGTGTGTTAAGTAAATACAGTACTTTACAACAGAACAGATTTAAGGTTCCGTAATTTTTGTTAAAATATCTTAAAAGTTCACTTGAAGTTCACAGTGAAGCACCGTCCTGAACTCAAATAAGTTAAACATAAGTTATTAAAACGGTTTTTTGAATAATATATAATAATATAGAACCACTTCTAGTGGTAGTTAAAACAGTTTTCGAATAATTAGTACATTAGTAGATGAGATATATAAACAACGATAAATTTCATTTTAGAAAACAACGCTATAATAAATACAAGTGTAAAGAACACGCACATCTCGCGCGAGAGATACAAAAGGCGCGCGAAACCTCACCCAAACGTTGTTTAATGTGGAAAACAAACATAATTCCTTCTTATTGTTCGTGACGTGTTCCCCAAGAAAGACACTCATCAAAATCGATGTTTTTTATAAGATCTGAGAAGTCAAGGGTGTGTCTTAATTGTAAGGTTTCCAGGTGGTAATCATATAAAGATTACGTGTTTGTGTCAAATTCACGAGGGAAGGAAACAGAATCCATTAAAGTCTGCAATGTTGTATTAGCTAAGCCTCGTGTTTAGAACGTGTAAACATAATCAAGGAGACTGTTTGGTTTATTTCCAGTGAGGTCGAAAGTAAATGATCAACGTTTGTGTATATTTGAGTAAAATTTTACTTGAGAAACAAAACAAAACAGATTTTTCTTCCTTCGAAACAGGTGACGACCACCTTTTGTCGTTTTCTTTTGTTATGTTCGCAGCTTATTTTGTTTGTTTTAGCACAAACAACACAATGAATTATCTGTGCTCCGTCCACCGCTGAGTATCGAACCCTGGACTTTAGTGCTGTGATTCCCTAAATTTACTGTCAGCCCACTAACAAAGACCGAAAGGAATAATATGATAGAGAATTGACATTAAAAGAATGAGTGACCGAAATAAAAGTGAACCCGTGAAACTGTTTTTAACTGTTCAGCTTACTGTTAAACAAAGGCTATATAAAAGCGTTAGTATAACCGCTTAACCGCAAGGGGCTTAAATGGTGCTTTGCTTCTACTGCCAATGGATATATATATTATTATACCCAAGAAACAAGATTAATGTGTATATAAATATATACAAATATAATTGTCAGTTGTATATTATCTATATAAATATAACAGTACTCTCTTTTGTATGCTATCTATATAAATATAACAGTACTGTCTGTTGTATGTTATCTATATAAATATAATAGTAGTATTTTGTATGTTATCTATATAAATATAATAACACTGTTCGATGTGTTGTTATCTATATAAATATAACAGTATTGTATGTTATCTATATAAATATAACAGTATTGTATGCTATCTCTATAAATATAATAACACTTTCTCTTGTATGTTACTATATAAATATAATAACACTTTCTCTTGTGTGTTACCTATATAAATGTAATAACACTGTCTCTTGTATGTCCATATAACTACTTTCCTGGTTGTTAACATATAGGTTTGTTGAGTCCATGTGGGTGACATAGAAACTTGCGTTTTAAATTTTTTGTTTTGTAATTACATATAAGGGAAGCAACTTTTCATGTCCTAAGATAACCTTTCATTAACCATGAATTTACATAACTTTCATCCAGGGCTAGGTACTCCAGCTAACACATTATATGTTATGCTTCATGTGTATGATATACAACTATTTCTATATAAAGGAATTTATATCCTTCTCTCCAGAGACTCAACGGTAACACTGAGGCTTATAGCTTCAAAACCGGGTTTCTATACCTGCAGTCGATGCAGCAAAACAGGCACGTTGTGTAGTTCTGAGTCTAACATCCTTAACACTAGGCAGTTTTGGCTTCGTGTAACTGTTTAGTCCGTCTTGTATACGCTTTTTTAATAGATTTCAGAGTCTTTCGAAATCATTTCTTTGTTTATTTGTCTCTGTCCGTGTAGCCATGTTAGTGACTTCATGTTACAGTGTGCATAACATCCACTATAACAAAGTGGATTATCACACAGTTTCTACAATGCCGAAATTCTAGGTTAGATTCCCCGTAATGAATAGAGCGCAGATGGTTAAGAGTGCAGCTTTGCGCTAAAATCAACGCGCGCTACAAAACCAGTAACATTCCTGACGCAGAAAAGCGCCTATAATTAGAATGCAGAGCACAAGAAATCACGTGACTATACAGTTGCTATGGTAACTCGAAGGCTAAAAAACTTTGGAAAACTATGCCCTTGAAAGCACGAAAAAACGTAACCCGTACATGTCATGTTATGCTGTATTCGAAAACTCACTCTGTCTTCATTGGGGGTCACCTGGTGTTACAAACAGTCGTCTAGATAACGCTGTTATTAATATAGATTGTTTTTTTCAGTCATTCATTGAAATTAATCTAAATATAGTTGTCCGTATTGTGTAAACTTTGATCGATAACCAAAATCGATTGTAAGGAAACCGTAAGATGATAGAGATAGCAGGTTGTTGTTTAGTGCAAAGACCTACGGTACAGCCTCACATCACACGTGAAGACAGCATGTCGGGGAACACAGCCTTTTATCACACGTGGCAGACAGCATGTCGGGGAACACAGCCTTCTATCACACGTGACAGACAGCATGTCGGGAAACACAGCCTTCTATCACACGTGACAGACAGTATGTCGGGGAACACAACCTTCTATCACACGTGGCAGACAGCATGTCGGGGAACACAACCTTCTATCACACGTGGCAGACAGCATGTCGGGAACACAGCCTCTTATCACACGTGACAGACAGCATGCCGGGGAACACAGCCTTCTATCACACGTGACAGACAGGATGTCGGGGAACACAATCTTCTATCACACGTGGCAGACAGCATGTCGGGGAACAAAGCCTTCTATCACACGTGACAAACAGCATGTCGGGGAACACAGCCTTCTATCACACGTGGCAGACAGCATGTTGGGAAACACAGCCTCTTATCACACGTGGCAGACAGCATGTCGGGGAACACAGCCTCTTATCACACGTGACAGACAGCATGCCGGGGAACACAGCCTTCTATCACACGTGACAGACAGGATGTCGGGGAACACAATCTTCTATCACACGTGGCAGACAGCATGTCGGGAACACAACCTTCTATCACACGTGACAAACAGCATGTCGGGGAACACAGCCTTCTATCACACGTGGCAGACAGCATGTTGGGAAACACAGCCTCTTATCACACGTGGCAGACAGCATGTCGGGGAACACAGCCTTCTATCACACGTGACAGACAGCATGTCGGGGAACACAACCTTCTATCACACGTGGCAGACAGCATGTCGGGGAACACAATCTTCTATCACACGTGGCAGACAGCATGTCGGGGAACAAAGCCTTCTATCACACGTGACAGACAGCATGTCGGGGAACACAGCCTTTTATCACACGTGGCAGACAGCATGTCGGGGAACACAGCCTTCTATCACACTTGACAGACAGCATGTCGGGGAACACAGCCTCTTATCACACGTGACAGACAGAATGTTGGAGAACACAGCTTTCTATCACACGTGACAGACAGCATGTCGGGGAACACAGCCTTCTATCACACGTGACAGACAGCATGTCGGGGAACACAGCCTCTTATCACACGTGACAGACAGCATGTCGGGGAACACTGCCTCTTATCACACGTGACAGACAGCATGTTGGAGAACACAGCTTTCTATTACACTTTACAATACTTGTAACAGATATTGTAAATGAACGTTAGCTAAGCAGCGCTGTCGGGACCATAATAAAATATAACTGAAGACAGCTCCAGGGAGATCCATAATGGGTGACATTCTACAACGTAGGTTAAACCATGAATCTCTCAGTAGCAAGTAAAACCTATTAAAGGCTGACAGTAAGGTTTATTTCACAGTTCACAGTTGACGAAATTATAACGAACTGACAATCAAGCGTTTCGGGCAATGACAGGGGATGCTGTATTAATGTCTACAAGGGCGTTTCGCTCAGCATTATTTGTTTAGTTAGACTACATCGTTGAATTTACAAGTATTGTAAGACCATCTCTCTCTGTTCAGTGTTTTATTAACTGTTTCTCTTGTTAGCATATGTCGCTAGGCTCTTGAATGTCAAAAATATGGCAGAGACTAACCTTGGACTCACTCAGATGTCCTTAGAAACCCGATGACAACCCACTTTATCTACAACACAATCACACTTGATTTCGGCTGTACCTTACCCAGATAACTTGACCTTAGCAGTTCCTAACCTAGATAACTTGACCTTAACCGTTCCTAACCTAGATAACTTGACATTAACAGTTCCTTACTTAGATAACTTGACCTTAACCTTTATTTACCTAAATAACTTAACTATAACTGTTCCTAGATGAACATGAATTGTTAGTCTAATCTAACTGGACAATCTGTAGTTAAAGTAACTAAACGTAATTCAGGAGGTTCGTACAATCTGTATGTTTCTTAATGAAAAACAACGTAATGAAAACCAGAGTTTTGTTGGAAGTTAGACGTTATCACACGGGCGGAGTGAAAAGGGTAATTGACGAAATTCTTAGTTTTGTCCTAGCTTTCCATGACGACTTTCACTGGAGTATTGGAGACAACATGTGATTGTCAGGGTAACCTAAATTAGAGGCTTACAGTAGCAATTGTAGGCTCTGACTGAAACATGAATGTAAACATTTTCTCTGCAAGTTCAAACAATTTAAATATAACGATAATAAACTGTATACAAGATTTATTCCGGTATCCTAGAGACAACAAGTTTAATTCTGGTATCCTAGAGACTACAAGTTTTATTCTGGTATCTTAGAGACTACAAGTTTAATTCTGGTATCCTAGAGACTACAAGTTTAATTCTGGTATCCTAGATACAACAAGTTTTATTCTGGTATCCTAGAGACAACAAGTTTTTATTCTGGTATCCTAGAGACAACAAGTTTAATTCCGGTATCCTAGAGACAAGTTTTATTCCGGTATCTTAGAGACTACAAGTTTTATTCCGGTATCCTAGAGACAACAAGTTTTATTCCGGAATCCTAGAGACAACAAGTTTAATTCCGGTACATCCTAGATACAACAAGTTTTATTCCGGTATCCTAGAGACAAGTTTATTCCGGTATCTTAGATACAACAAGTTTAATTCCGGTATCCTAGAGACAACAAGTTTTATTCCGGTATCCTAGAGACAACAAGTTTTATTCCGGTATCCTAGATACAACAAGTTTTATTCCGGTATCCTAGAGACAACAAGTTTAATTCCGGTATCCTAGAGACAAGTTTTATTCCGGTATCTTAGAGACTACAAGTTTTATTCCAGTATCCTAGAGACAACAAGTTTTATTCCGGTATCCTAGAGACAACAAGATTTATTCCGGTATCCTAGATACAACAAGTTTTATTCCGGTATCCTAGAGACAACAAGTTTTATTCCGGTATCCTAGAGACAACAAGTTTTATTCCGGTATCCTAGAGACAACAAGTTTTTCTTCTTCTGGTATCCTAGAGACAACAAGTTTAATTCCGGTATCCTAGAGACAACAAGTTTTATTCCGGTATCCGTAGAGACAACAAGTTTAATTCCGGTATCCTAGATACAACAAGTTTTATTCCGGTATCCTAGAGACAACAAGTTTTATTCCGGTATCCTAGAGACAACAAGTTTTATTCCGGTATCCTAGAGACAACAAGTTTTATTCCGGTATCCTAGAGACAACAAGTTTTTATTCCGGTATCCTAGAGACAACAAGTTTTATTCCGGTATCCTAGAGACAACAAGTTTTATTCGGTATCCTAGAGACAACAAGTTTTATTCCGGTATCCTAGAGACAACAAGTTTTATTCGGTATCCTAGAGACTACAAGTTTTATTCCCTAGAGACAAGTTTTATTCCGGTATCTTAGAGACAACAAGTTTTATTCCGGTATCCTAGAGACAACAAGTTTTATTCCGGTATCCTAGATACAACAAGTTTTAATTCCGGTATCCTAGAGACAAGTTTTATTCCGGTATCTTAGAGACAACAAGTTTTATTCCGGTATCCTAGAGACAACAAGTTTTCTTCTGGTATCCTAGAGACAACAAGTTTTATTCCGGTATCCTAGATACAACAAGTTTTATTCGGTATCCTAGAGACAACAAGTTTTATTCCGGTATCCTAGAGACAAGTTTTATTCCGGTATCTTAGAGACAACAAGTTTTATTCCGGTATCCTAGAGACAACAAGTTTTCTTCTGGTATCCTAGAGACAACAAGTTTTATTCCTGTATTCTAGAGACAACAAGTTTTATTCCGGTATCCTAGAGACAACAAGTTTTAATTCTGGTATCCTAGAGACAACAAGTTTTTATTCGGTATCCTAGAGACAACAAGTTTTATTCCGGTATCCTAGAGACAACAAGTTTTATTCGGTATCCTAGAGAGACAACAAGTTTTATTCCGGTATCCTAGAGACAACAAGTTTAATTCTGGTATCCTAGAGAGACAAGTTTTATTCCGGTATCCTAGAGACAACAAGTTTAATTCCGGTATCCTAGAGACAACAAGTTTTATTCTGGTATCCTAGAGACAAGTTTTATTCCGGTATCCTAGAGACAACAAGTTTTATTCCGGTATCCTAGAGACAACAAGTTTTATTCCGTATCCTAGAGACAACAAGTTTTATTCCGGTACATCCTAGAGACAACAAGTTTTATTCCGGTATCCTAGAGACAACAAGTTTAATTCTGGTATCCTAGAGACACAAGTTTTATTCCGGTATCCTAGAGACAACAAGTTTAATTCCGGTATCCTAGAGACAACAAGTTTAATTCTGGTATCCTAGAGACCAAGTTTTATTCCGGTATCCTAGATGACAACAAGTTTTATTCCGGTATCCTAGAGACAACAAGTTTTATTCCGGTATCCTAGAGACAACAAGTTTTCTTCTGGTATCCTAGAGACAACAAGTTTTATTCCTGTGTTCTAGAGACAACAAGTTTTATTCCGGTATCCTAGAGACAACAAGTTTTATTCCGGTATCCTAGAGACAACAAGTTTTATTCCGGTATCCTAGAGACAACAAGTTTTCTTCTGGTATCCTAGAGACAACAAGTTTTATTCCTGTGTTCTAGAGACAACAAGTTTTATTCCGGTATCCTAGAGACAACAAGTTTAATTCTGGTATCCTAGAGACAACAAGTTTTATTCGGTATCCTAGATACAACAAGTTTTATTCGGTATCCTAGATACAACAAGTTTAATTCCGGTATCCTAGAGACAACAAGTTTTATTCCGGTATCTTAGAGACAACAAGTTTTATTCCGGTATCCTAGAGACAACAAGTTTTCTTCTGGTATCCTAGAGACAACAAGTTTTATTCCGGTATTCTAGAGACAACAAGTTTTATTCCGGTATCCTAGAGACAACAAGTTTTATTCCGGTATCCTAGAGACAACAAGTTTTATTCCGGTATCCTAGAGACAACAAGTTTTAATTCTGGTATCCTAGAGACACAAGTTTTATTCCGGTATCCTAGAGACAACAAGTTTAATTCCGGTATCCTAGAGACAACAAGTTTAATTCTGGTATCCTAGAGACAACAAGTTTTATTCCGGTATCCTAGATACAACAAGTTTAATTCTGGTATCCTAGAGACAACAAGTTTTATTCCGGTATCCTAGAGACAACAAGTTTTATTCCGGTATCCTAGAGACAACAAGTTTAATTCCGGTATCCTAGAGACAAGTTTTATTCCGGTATCCTAGAGACAACAAGTTTTATTCCGGTATCCTAGAGACAACAAGTTTAATTCTGGTATCCTAGAGACAACAAGTTTTATTCCGGTATCCTAGAGACAACAAGTTTTATTCCGGTATCGTAGAGACAACAAGTTTAATTCCGGTATCCTAGAGACAACAAGTTTTATTCGGTATCCTAGAGACAACAAGTTTATTCACGGTATCCTAGAGACAACAAGTTTTATTCCGGTATCCTAGAGACAACAAGTTTTATTCCAGTATCCTAGAGACAACAAGTTTTATTCCGGTATCCTAGAGACAACAAGTTTTAATTCCGGTGACATCCTAGAGACAAGTTTATTCCGGTATCTTAGAGACAACAAGTTTTATTCCGGTATCCTAGAGACAACAAGTTTTCTTCTGGTATCCTAGAGACAACAAGTTTTATTCCTGTATTCTAGAGACAACAAGTTTTATTCGGTATCCTAGAGACAACAAGTTTAATTCTGGTATCCTAGAGACAACAAGTTTTATTCCGATTTATCCTAGAGACAACAAGTTTTATTCCGGTATCCTAGAGACAACAAGTTTTATTCCGGTATCCTAGAGACAACAAGTTTTATTCCGGTATCCTAGAGACAACAAGTTTAATTCTGGTATCCTAGAGACAAGTTTTATTCCGGTATCCTAGAGACAACAAGTTTAATTCCGGTATCCTAGGAGACAACAAGTTTAATTCTGGTATCCTAGAGACAAGTTTTATTCCGGTATCCTAGAGACAACAAGTTTTTTTGGTATCCTAGAGACAACAAGTTTTATTCCGGTATCCTAGAGACAACAAGTTTTATTCCGGTATCCTAGAGACAACAAGTTTTTATTCCGGTATCCTAGAGACAACAAGTTTTTAATTCTGGTATCCTAGAGACAAGTTTTATTCCGGTACATCCTAGAGACAACAAGTTTTAATTCGGTATCCTAGAGACAACAAGTTTAATTCTGGTATCCAGAGAGACAAGTTTTATTCCGGTATCCTAGAGACAACAAGTTTTATTCCGGGGTATCCTAGAGACAACAAGTTTTATTCTGGTATCCTAGAGACAAGTTTTATTCCGGTATCCTAGAGACAACAAGTTTTATTCAGGTATCTTAGAGACAACAAGTTTTTTATTCTAGTTTATCCTAGAGACAAGGCAGTTTTATTCCGGTATCCTAGAGACAACAAGTTTTCTTCTGGTATCCTAGAGACAAGTTTTATTCCTGTGTTCTAGAGACACAAGTTTTATTCCGGTATCCTAGATACAACAAGTTTTATTTGGGTATCTTAGAGACAACAAGTTTTATTCCTGTGTTCTAGAGACAACAAGTTTTATTCCGGTATTCCTAGAGGACAACAGAGTTTTCAATTCTGGTATCTCTAGAGACAACAAGTTTTATTCCGGTATCCTAGATACAACAAAGTTTAATTCCGGTATCCTGAGACAACAAGTTTTATTCCGGTATCCTAGAGACAACAAGTTTTATTCCGGTATCCTAGAGACAACAAGTTTTTCTTCTGGTATCCTAGAGACAACAAGTTTTATTCCGGTATTCTAGAGACAACAAGTTTTATTCCGGTATCCTAGAGACAACAAGTTTTATTCCGGTATCCTAGAGACAACAAGTTTTATTCCGGTATCCTAGGGACAACAAGTTTTATTCCGGTATCCTAGAGACAACAAGTTTTATTCCGGTATCCTAGAGACAACAAGTTTTATTCCGGTATCCTAGAGACAACAAGTTTTTTATTCCGGTATCCTAGAGACAACAAGGGTTTAATTCTGGTACATCCTAGAGACAAGTTTTTTTTGTTCCGGTATCCTAGAGACAACAAGTTTAATTCCGGTATCCTAGAGACAACAAGTTTAATTCTGGTATCCTAGAGACAAGTTTTTTTATTCGGTATCCTAGATACAACAAGTTTAATTCTGTATCCTAGAGACAACAAGTTTTATTCCGGTATCCTAGATGCAACAAGTTTTATTCGGTATCCTAGATACAACAAGTTTAATTCGGTATCCTAGGAGACAAGTTTATTCCGGTATCCTAGATACAACAAGTTTTATTCTAGGTATCGTAGATACAACAAGTTTTATTCCATCCTAGAGACAACAGAGTTTTAATTCTGGTATCCTAGAGACAGGTTTTATTCCGGTATCCTGGAACAACAAGTTTTATTTCCGGTATCCTAGGGACAACAGAGTTTAATTCTTCGGTATCCTGGGACAGGTTTATTCCGGTACATCTTGGGGACAACAGGTTTTATTCCGGTCCTCCTAGAGACAACAAGTTTAATTCCGGTATCCTAGAGACAACAAGTTTTATTCCGGTATCCTAGAGACAACAAGTTTTATTCCGGTATCGTAGAGACAACAAGTTTTAATTCCGGTATCCTAGAGACAACAAGTTTTATTCCATCCTAGAGACAACAAGTTTTATTCGGTATCCTAGAGACAACAAGTTTTATTCCGGTATCCTAGAGACAACAAGTTTAATTCTGGTACATCCTAGAGAGACAAGTTTTATTCCGGTATCCTAGAGACAACAAGTTTAATTCCGGTATCCTAGAGACAACAAGTTTAATTCTGGTATCCTAGAGACAAGTTTTGTTTCCGGTATCCGGAGATACAACAAGTTTTATTCCGGTATCGTAGATACAACAAGTTTTTTATTCGGTATCCTAGAGACAACAAGTTTAATTCTGGTATCCTAGAGACAACAGTTTTTATTCATTGTCCTAGAGACAACAAGTTTTTATTCGGTATCCTAGGAGACAACAAGTTTAATTCCGGTATCCTAGAGACAAGTTTTATTCCGGTATCTTAGAGACAACAAGTTTTATTCCACATATCTAGAGACAACAAGTTTTCTTCTGGTATCCTAGAGACAACAAGTTTTATTCCTGTATTCTAGAGACAACAAGTTTTATTCCGGTATCCTAGAGACAACAAGTTTAATACTGGTATCCTAGGAGACAACAAGTTTTATTCCGGTATCCTAGAGACAACAAGTTTTTATTCGGTATGCATAGAGACAACAAGTTTTAATTCCGGTATCCTAGAGACAACAAGTTTTATTCCGGTATCCTAGAGACAACAAGTTTTATTCCGGTATCCTAGAGACAACAAGTTTTTTATTCCGGTATCCTAGAGACAACAAGTTTAATTCTGGTATCCTAGAGACAACAAGTTTAATTCTGGTATCCTAGAGACTACAAGTTTAATTCTGGTATCCTAGATACAACAAGTTTAATTCCGGTATCCTGCAGGAGACAACAAGTTTTATTCCGGTATCACCTAGAGACAACAAGTTTATATCCAGTATCCTAGAGACAACAAGTTTAATTCTGGTATCCTAGAGACAACAAGTTTTATTCGACACATCCTAGAGACAACAAGTTTTATTCCGGTATCCTAGAGACAACAAGTTTATTCCGGTATCCTAGAGACAACAAGTTTTAATTCTAGGTATCCTAGAGACTACAAGTTTTATTCCGGTATCCTAGAGACAACAAGTTTTGTTGCGGTATCCTAGAGACTACAAGTTTTATTCGGTATCCTAGAGACAACAAGTTTTTATTCCGGTATCCTAGAGAACAACAAGTTTTATTCGGTATCCTAGAGATTAACAAGTTTTATTCCGGTATCTTAGAGACTACAAGTTTAATTCTGGTATCCTAGAGACAACAAAGTTTTATTCGGTATCCTAGAGACAACAAGTTTTTATTCAGTATCCTAGAGACAACAAGTTTAATTCTGGTATCCTAGAGACAACAAGTTTTATTCCGGTATCCTAGAGACAACAAGTTTTATTCCGATATCAACTAGTAAGGAACAACAAGTTTAATTCCGGTATCCTAGAGACAACAAGTTTTATTCCGGTATCCTAGAGACAACAAGTTTTATTCCGGTATCCTAGAGACAACAAGTTTTATTCGGTATCCTAGAGACAACAAGTTTTATTCCGGTATCCTAGAGACAACAAGTTTTATTTCGGTATCCTAGAGACAACAAGTTTTAATTCTGGTATCCTAGGAGACAAGTTTTATTCCGGTATCCTAGAGACAACAAGTTTAATTCCGGTATCCTAGAGACAACAAGTTTAATTCTGGGTATGACATCTAGAGACAAGTTTTATTCCGGTATCCTAGATACAACAAGTTTTATTCCGGTATCTTAGGACAACAAGTTTTATTCGGTATCCTAGAGACAACAAGTTTTCTTCTGGTATCCTAGAGACAAGTTTTATTCGGTATCCTAGAGACAACAAGTTTAATTCTGGTATCCTAGAGACAACAAGTTTTTTATTCCGGTATCCCAGAGATACAACAAGTTTAATTCCGGTACTCCTAGAGACCAAGTTTTTATTCCACATCTTAGAGACAACAAGTTTTATTCCGGTTATCCTAGAGACAACAAGTTTTATTCTGGTATCCTAGAGACAACAAGTTTTATTCGGTATCCTAGGGACAAGTTTTCTTCTGGTATCCTAGAGACAACAAGTTTTATTCTGAACATTCTAGAGACAACAAGTTTTATTCCGGTATCCTAGAGACAACAAGTTTAATTCTGGTATCCTAGAGACAACAAGTTTTATTCCGGTATCCTAGAGACAACAAGTTTCATTCTGGTACATCCTAGAGACAACAAGTTTAATTCCGGTACATCCTAGAGACAACAAGTTTTTATTCCGGTATCACTAGAGACCAACAAGTTTTATTCCGGTATCCTAGAGACAACAAGTTTTAATTCATCCTAGAGACAAGTTTTATTCCGGTATCCTAGAGACAACAAGTTTTAATTCCGGTATCCTCAGAGACAACAAGTTTAATTCCGTTGTCCTAGAGACAAGTTTTATTCCGGTATCCTAGATACAACAAGTTTAATTCTGGTATCCTAGACAACAAGTTTTATTCCGGTATCCTAGATACAGCAAGTTTTATTCCGGTATCCTAGATACAACAAGGTTTAAATTCCGGTATCCTAGAGACAACAGGTTTATTCCGGTATCCTAGAGAGACAACAAGTTTAATTCCTGTATTCTAGAGACAACAAGTTTTATTCGGTGTATCAGACAACAAGTTTAATACTGGTATCCTAGAGACAACAAGTTTTATTCCGGTATCCTAGAGACAACAAGTTTTCTTCTGGTATCCTAGAGACAACAAGTTTTATTCCTGTATCCTAGAGACAACAAGTTTTATTCCGGTATCGTAGAGACAACAAGTTTAATTCTGGTATCTAGAGACAACAAGTTTAATTCTGGTATCCGAGAGACAACAAGTTTTATTCCGGTATCCTAGAGACAACAAGTTTTATTCAGTTATCCTAGAGACAACAAGTTTAATTCCGGTATCCTAGAGACAACAAGTTTTATTCCGGTATCCTAGAGACAACAAATTCCGGTATCGTAGAGACAACAAGTTTAATTCCGTACATCTAGAGACAACAGTTTTATTCCGGTATCCTAGAGAGACAAGTTTTATTCCGTATCCTGGAACAACAAGTTTTATTCCGGTATCCTAGAACAACAAGTTTAATTCTGGTATCCAGAGACAAGGTTTATTCCGATATCCTAGAGACAACAAGTTTAATTCCGGTATCCTAGAGACAACAAGTTTAAGGGTATCCCCTAGAGACAAGTTTTATTCCGGTATCCTAGAGACAACAAGTTTAATTCTGGTATCCTAGAGACAACAAGTTTTATTCGTATCCTAGAGACAACAAGTTTTATTCCGGTATCCTAGAGACAACAAGTTTTAATTCTGGTATCCTAGAGACAACAAGTTTTATTCTGGTATCCTAGATGAAGCAAGTTTAATTCCGGTATCCTAGACACAGAGTTTAATTCTGGTATCCTAGAGACAACAAGTTTTTATTCCGGTATCCTAGAGACAACAAGTTTTCTTCTGGTATCCTAGAGACAACAAGTTGTGATTCATGTATCCTAGAGAAGGCAATTTTATTGCTGGTATCCTATATACAACGGTTTAATCCGGTATCCTAGAGACAGTTTATTCGGTATCTTGGAGACAACAGGTTTTATTCGGTCTAGAGACAACAAGTTTTCTTCTGGTATCCTAGAGACAACAAAGTTTTATTCCGGTATCCGAGACATAAGTTTAATTCTGGTATTTAGAGACAACAAGTTTTTATTCCGGTATCCTAGAGACAACAAGTTTTAATTCTGGTGATCTAGATAAGTTTAATTCGGTATCCTAGAGACAACAGTTTGTATTCAGGTATCTTAGAGACAACAGTTTTATTCCAGGTATCACCGAGACAACAAGTTTTCTTCTGGTATCCTAGGGACAACAAGTTTTATTCCGGTATCCTAGAGACAGACAAGGTTTTGAATTCTGGTATTCCTAGAGACAACAGTTTTTATTCCGGTATCACAGAGACAACAAGTTTTATTCCGGTACATCGTGAGACAACAAGTTTAATTCCGGTATCCTAGAGACAACAAGGTTTAAGAATTGCAATTTATCCCTGAGATACAACAAGTTTTATTT